>NC_081412.1:527918115-528115615 GCF_030272615.1 Cryptomeria japonica | reverse complement strand
GTGCGAAGTCTGTAAAATGGTGATAACATGTGATGGGTTATCAGCTGCCATAAAATCGGTGGAAATGGATGATGGAGAATGTCTTGAGTGTGGATCAAGATCTGTTGCATTTAATGCAGTGTGCTCAACGGTCAGGATTGAACCGTTTGAATTCCTTAACCTAACAAGTTTAGGGTTTAGGGTTTAGGGTTTATGCTACCGACCTATCTATTTTCCTATAAAGTCGATGTTGTGTCTCTTTCTGAGGTTGTTGGCAAAAGTTGTGTGTGTGTATCCAAGAGAAGGGATACGTGATTCTTGCCAGACCAAAAGGAGAGAAGTGATACCTATAGAGTGTAAGTGCAGAAGGTGAAGAGGAGCCTAAGTGGATCTGCATTGGCATTGAGTGATGTTACCAGATCATTGTAATACATGTTGATCTCTAACCACCTCAACAGTTGGAAAATCCCTTAACAGGGTAGCCTTAACCAGCTTGCTGAAAATCCTTTAACAGGGTAACTTAGAGCTACTGAGTTCGGAATCCTTTAGCTATTGAGTTCTTGAAATCCTCTAACAAGGTAACCTTTAACATGGTCTAACCCTTAACTGGGTGATCTCTAACAGGATCGGTTCCTAGCATAACCTTTTGTAATGTCTCTAATTCAACAAGGCTCCTAACAGAGTGGACTTCTAAAGAGTTCAAAAATAGCTTGTGGGTATTCATCCCAACCGTGGTTTTTCCCAGTTGGGTTTCCACGTGAAAAATATGTGTGTCATGTGTGATGCTTTTATCTTGTGATGCTTTGCTATTGTCTGTCAAGCATATGATGGTTCTATGTTTTATGCCTGTCAATAAAACATGTTGAACTAGCTATTATTATGATATGATGATAGATTACCTATTTATGCATAAGGGTGAAATGGTCTCGAGTTGAGTGAAAAGCTAAGTAAGTAACCGGTTAATGCTTGTCTCAGATATTCTTAGCTTTATCGGTTGCACTCTATTTCAAACCGGTGTCACTGTCTTCTAGTCATTTGAAGTGTCTACTGTCAAACCGGTTTTGGACTATTTTTTTGTCTGTACTGATTCACCCCCCCTCTCAGTACCGGTTTGGTACTATTCATTCATCATTAAGTTATCATACATACATACATACATACATACATACATACATACATACATACATGCATGCATGCATACATATGTATGTATGTATGCATGTATGCATGTATGCATGTATATGTATATGAATACATATGTATGTGAAGAGGGGAAAACATTAAAGGTTAGATTCAATGGTTATATTCAAATAAATCATTCAAAACATAAAAGAAAACCATTTATACCTTGCTATCTTTACCCTCTCCTTCAAATTAGGCTTGATGAAATGAAGATGCGCCCTTGTGCTCCACTTGTTTGGATTTTCTCTTGTTGATTGATGTGGATTTTTCTCCAAGATTGCACAACAAAGAGGGATGGTGTGGAAAGTGAATGGTCAAAGGATGGATCTGTATGCCATGGATGCTAAAGGGATATTTGACTATAATGGTGATGCTCTTGATGGATTGCTAAAGTTATGTGGACAACATAAGATTGCACAAATTGGAGATGTGAAATGAAGGGGACGAGATCGCAATTTATAGATTTGAAGGGGGATGAATGGACGGTCAAGATTGAAGATGGATCAAGGGTGGAGATTCAAGGATAGGAAGCACATGGATTGAGGGGACATGGGAGGACAGGGTGAGGAGATCAAGAGATTTTTCATAAAGGCATTTCTTGTCTCAACACTCCACAATGTACATGGGCAAGATATCCCAAGTACATTGGGAAGACAAGAAGGAATTAAAAACTCCTTGGGGGATGAACAAGAGAATAAAAAATTCTCAAATAATGGAGTGCATGGGGAAAGGAGATGAGAAAAGGAATTTAAAATTCCTTGGGAAGATGAGAGACATGGGAGAGTGTGAGATTTTGAATTCCTTGAAATGACCCAATTAGGTGCATTTAAGGTTGGAAGGTGAGGAGGGGATAGGTGGACTTAGCCATTTATAGCTATTGGTTGACTTGGCGGCTAATCATGGGGATTAGCCACTAGCAAATGATTAGGGAGATAATTACGTGGGATAATGGAAGATTAGGAAACAAGTGGGATTTGTACGAGGATTTGACAAGAGGAGAGAGAATGAGTGGAGTTAAAAATTAGGAAATAATGTTAAGTAGGCTTCTAGAACAATTAATTAGGCTAGGGAAAGTGATTTGTAGGAATCACATGACTTAGTTAATTAATTGTCATTGATTAACTAATAAAGGGATTTAGAAGAAATGATTAATTTGAGAACTTTAGAAGAATAAGGAATAATTAATTTATTTAATAAATTAATTATTTATTGGACTATAGTGAAATGATTTATTAAATTTGATTTAATTAATTTTGAGAAGAACAAGGTTAACATAATTATATTAATTAATTACGTAGAAAGGACAAAATTAATTTAATTAATTTTGGACGTCTACATTTTGCCCCTCTTTTACGTAGCGACAAAATTGGTGATGGGTAAAAGACAAAAAAAAGGATTCCCTAGCATGAAGATGTGGGTGGCATATGCCCCCTCGAGAATTTAACTAGGAGTTTGTAAAATTTTCAGGAAAATTCTCAAAAAGAAGAAAATGACAAAAGAAAAGAGGAAAATTGGAGATGAGAAAATAAAAATAATGATGGGAGAAGAAAGAGAGTGAATTGACAGAAGGGGGAGAGAACAAGGCTATGGGGGGGCCTATATAAGCCACATGGGGCCCAAGGAAGGGTCATTGTCACATACACCTTTAGGAGATTGGAGAGCACAAAGCCCTTGAGATGGATCACATTCCCATACACAAGAATCACATCGAGAGGGTACGCCAACACCAACGACTAGAGAAATACGTCCCACCAGTAGGCACCCTGACCGTACTTCATGCTTTAGTAGGTTAGAGCATTTATTATAGGCAATAAATTAGCTAAAGGGTTAGTGGGGTGAAGGCATTGATCACCATATCAACGTCTCTGTGGGTAGTTCAACGTCTTTATAGGTGCATAATGCCTACATAACCATTGAAAGAGCTAAAGTAGGGGGTTCGACACCAGCGCTTATGGTCTAACGCAAGCGTAGGTGTCAATCGGATTCAAAGGGGACAAAAGGGGTGGAGACTGTGGTTTGACATCTCTACCTATAATGCGATGTATGTGCCATGGTTTTGACGCCTCTAATGGAGGGGACGTCTCCACCAAGGAAGTAAAGGGAAGAAAAATGGAGGGTAAGAAGGGAAGGAAATGGGTTCAAGGGGCACATATGTACCCCAAGGAAGGCATAGAATAGGAAATAGTTTAGAATAGGTTGAGATAGGGTAAGGTAAGATGGAATAGGTGGAATAGGGTTATGAAGGTTAATAAAGTGAATTGGCTAGATGCAAGCGGACGAGGGACCACTACATCCTGAGAGCATTGCATCAGGCTATACAAATAGCTCTGAGTGGGTGAGAGAGAGATGTTGAGCACAATGGGCTTAGGGTTCATTAGGAGATGGCAAAGGATTAGGGCCCATACCGCCATGATGACTACACTAGTGGAGTGGTGGGACAACAAAACATGCACTTCCCACCTTCCTACTGGAGAGGCCACTATTACACTGCTATACGTTTGGAGCATCTTGAAGATCCCCATCCAAGGCATGATCCCTGAGTATAGGTTGGATGGAGGAGAGTACTATCTCTGATAAGTGTGTGACTATGCAACCCCACCTATGGAGGTGATGTGGATGCACCTAGGTCAGACAATGGAGATCCGACACATCATGCAGATTGTGTCATTTATATGTGGTTTGATCAGCAAGAATCTAATGTCGGACCTTAGTGGTCATGGATTTCTTTTGGATGGGCTAGATGTGTGTATTATATGTTGGAGGATTGTGTGGCCTATTATTGGGGTGCAGTGATGCTCAGGCAATTGTACCATGATATGCACATTTGTCTATACCAGGAGTACCAAAACCTAGGTATGAGGGTTACACTGCTTGATATCTGGGCTTGGGAGAACATTACAGTCACACAGTCGGTAGGTCGGTAGGAGAGGTGACAATGATTCCCATACGTTGACAAATATAGAGGCCTGTTGCACTATCACCATTTGGGAGCCATGTGGTTTTGGATGTTCACTTTTGATGAGATGATATTCTTTTCTTGGTGCCCATACATGGATTGTGAGAGGTGGAGGGAGGATTGGTAACTAGCATTTGTGCAAACTGAGTATTGGCTTTTTGGAATATCAGTGTATGTTATTGAGAATTATGAACCACACTAGGTTATGTGATGGTTCAAGCATGTGCAGGATTTGGTTGGTTATGAGTGGTTATACCCATAGATCGCACGGGAGGTCAAGGTATTGGGATAGGTAGTAGGATCATTAGAGGTCAAGATCAGCTAGGAGACTACAGAGATGATCATGTAGGATGAGCGATATGGGGCAGGCAAGGACTCAGGGTGTACAGTGGTATACAAGCACTAGTGGGAGATGTGTAGGCCAGTTTGACTAAGCATTCCTAGAATTTTAGAGCCAGATGAGCTAGGGTTGTTGGTTAATGAGGTAGTGGGTGGAGATGAGGACAGGCCAACAGACAGGGTAGCAGTGAGAGGGGAACAGAGACAAGGAGGAGGAGGGAGATGAAAGGCTGCATGGAGAGGGAGGGGGAGAGAGAAGGTGCCATTATAGGTACAATCACCAATGGTACAAATTGGACAGGTGTCCAGGGAGGGGGAGGAGGAGGGTGGATATTCCAACTGCACATGGACAGGAGGAGGAGGTTGGATAGGCACAGGAAGGATGCATCTCTCAGGTGGAGTACGATCGAGTTGTCGGGGAGAGGGATGGAGCTAGGGAAAGGGAGAGGAGACTAAAGGCTGAGCTACATGCTAGGGATGATTCTTGGGGGAGGATAGGGAATCTAGAGGAGGAGATAGAAGTGGAGATGGCGAGGAAAAATAGCCTATAGTAAGGGGTAGAGTGGCTGACCAAGGAGGCAAATGACTTGACAGAGAGCCTATAGGTGACTCGAGCAGAGGTGGTATCCCTGAGGTAGGAGAGGGATGAGACAAATCAGTTGCTAGATGAGGCAAGGAGTGGGGAGGCTATCAGCCAGATGAGGGAAGAGCTATAGAGGATGGATGGGGATATGGACACACTGCGCTCCTAACGAAGCAAAGCGAAGGCAAACGTAGTTAGATTGTGGTGAGAGAGGGATGCAACCCAACAACTATTGGAGCTCGTAGGGTTTGTACATGTATACACAGATCTTACTAGCCAGCAGTGACGGGTAGAGAGATTGAGTCGAGAGAAAACCTATTACAAGGGTCTATACAATGGGTTAGTGCTAGCAAACCAAAGGGCAACGTTGTACATTGAGAGCGTTTGATCACATCAGACCCCCAAAAATCAGTTGAGAGGATCAGTGGGGAGGAGGCCACCTCAAGGACGGGGGGGCAAGGTCATCAGGAGGAGGGGGAGGTGGAGATGAGCAGACGAGGAGTGTGGGATAGCACTCATCAGATGTATGTGAATTTTGATTATTTTGACCCTTTGGGGAGGATGTTTATTGTACTATGAATAACACGTTCATTCTTTTTTGATACATATGAGATGTGATTTTGGTGGCGTATATGTATGTATGGACTTTGATTATTATTTTTATGATGTGATGGATGGTAATGCTTATAATTATGATTTAATAAATTTGATGGATATTATCTGACTTATTTGTGATTCAGGATGGATGATTATGTATGCATGCACTATTTATGATGTTGCTAACAAGTTTGTGGATGCACGATGCACGTGGATGATATGTCTATATGATATGCATTTTTATATTTTTATATGATGATGATGTTTATAATATGTGATGTGAATGAATGCCTTATATGCATATTATTGTAATGAAATAAATGTGATGTGCACCTAAATGAATGATAACTAAATGTACCAGGTGATATAATGAAAACTCTTATTTAGCCACTAATATATATAACAAACCAAAATGTGACTAATTAGCATGGTTAGTGATACATGGACTACTTGATGACTTACCATTCGCACGAGATATTAATGTTTGAATAGAAAATTTAATGGACCTAAAATGACCTAAAGATGCAATGCAATGAGATTACTTTTAAATGTTTTATATTAAATAGTGCGATTATTAATTATTGCAGTGCTACATGTGATACTAATGTTTGAATGGACTTACATCAGTATTTATTATGAACCTAAAATGTGTAACATTGAACATGCATGATAGATACATTTCAATAGATAGTCAAGATTGTATGTACCAGCTTGCATGTCTCAAATGCAATTAATGTACAATGAAACTAAGTGGATAATGCAAATCAATGCACTTAATGATTATGCAACTGAATGAATAAATTAATTATGCAACTAAATAAATAATGCACTTAATAATTATGAATAATATACCTAATGGTAAATTGATTTTGTTTGGGATATGCCAACCATAGCACAATAACATAGGACTAGAAGAAAGTAGGAAAGTGAATAAGTTAAGGTCTCCAAAATGTATAGTGGTAGGATGAAATGCAAATGATAAGGTTGAGATGAAGGGATTTGTTGTGCAAAATGTGGAGAGAAAACCTAGTTTTGATATTGACAAGGATAGTCTACACCATTGATTATAGGAACCAAGATGTTATGAAAAATCTGAGGTGAGGACTGACTCTCAGACAATAGGTATCCCTTGCACACAACCGTGTAAACACCATATAGATGTAGATACAGGGCTATAAGTTCATGCAAGATAAACCATCAAACATGCCATACCATAAAGACATGCCCCAGTATACATCCATCCAAAACATACCAGGATATAAAATGATCCTAGCAGTCGTAGGTAGGAGTAGTCATATGACAAAATGATGCAAATAAAAGAAAATAGACCAAATCATGCAAACAAAATGTACAAGCTCAACTGACAAATCTTGCCAAGAGTAGGAATTAGGATTGTGGATACATTGTCGGATAAGGAGAAGGATGCATCCCGATGGGTAGGAGTAACTAATGAGACTGAATAGGTAATAGAGCAGGTGGCATGGATGCAATAATACAGATGTGGCACTAGACTGTAGAGACTTGATTAGGCTCATGTGGATGCATGTTTGTATGACTCACAAGTCAAGAAGAGGCTCAATCTACTTGGATGGCAGCTTAGTGCGATGGGTGAAAAGATCAGGATAGCGGAATGAAAGCTTAGTGTGCTGGGGGGGATCCTTATTCATAGCTGGGACAAAGACTCATCATCTTAGGAGAAATGGAGCAATTAAGATACAAATAACCTTGATATGTACATGGCGACAGGATGGGAGGTTTATGCAATGACGTGGATTATGGGCCAGGGGAAGGGTGTCACCATTATGCAGATTCATTAAGAGATTAAATGTTTTAGGAGTGGGATGAGAAGTTTTATGCAATGGCATGGATAAAGGAGTTAGGTAAATGAGAGGGATGGAGGGGCACATGATTGACTTTTCTATAGAATGAAGGAGACAACCAGTTGCAAGCGAGGCAGGGGGAATGTGGGAGTGATCCTACACAGATGACCCTATAAATAGGCTTGTACAATCCTCCTCATTGATAGGGTGCTGGAATGGTGTCAAAATATTTGATTTTTATAATGGAATATGCGAATCGAGTGGGTGGCTAGGAGAAAATAGAACACTAGTGGAGGATCATAAAATGACTCATGTCATGTCAACGAATCTGACCGTTTGTGTCATGTTAATTAATTTCACACATTTCAATTGATCATCTCCAAGGGTGAGGGGTTGTGAAATGCATGTCAGATTAATCGATTTATGGAGTATGTGTTGGCATTTGCATGAAGATTGCCTTAATGATATGTTATATTGTCATTGATGTCAATTAAACCGGTAATGGTATTTATGATATTGTTGCTATTATTGATATTGTCTTGTAATTTATAGGAAGAGCTTTGAGGAATATGTTGTAAATCGATATGAAAATTTTTAAGTTGAACCTCTAACCGTTGTATAAGGTTAAACCCTTTCTATGTTATGTAGCCGATAAACCCTACTGGTTGTGTTTGTTAAACCCTAACCAATTAAGTTTGTTGAAATGGTTATGTTGATTTATTATTTGTTGAGCGGTAATGATGGAGACACGTGTGATCATTGTAAGAAGATAAGTTCAGATTGTTTTGGCACATTTTTTTATTGTCTAGGGAATGAGCAAAGTGGATTTCATCTAATGCAAAGCGTGTGATGAGTTACAAGTCTGATGAAGCAGTAATTGGAGCGGTTTGAATTTTCTTGAAGAATGTGTATAGATTGCTATGTAAATACAATGGTCACACTTGAACCAATTTGTTTGTAATCTCTATGAGAGAATTAGGTTTTTTTTGTGTTATCGACCTAATTGATTTGTATTTAAGGTCGGTGAAGTTGTTTTGTTTAGTGTTGGCAAAGTGTTGGCTGAAATCAATTGAGTGTGTGGTTGCCTAACTGGAGAATGGATCTGTAGTTTGAGTAAAGGCGGATTGAAGCTTAAAATGATCCGATCAAGTAATTGTAGTGTTATTTAGACAAATCAAGAAAAACCAGTTGACTTCTACCAATTATAGCAGAATTGAAATCCCCTAACCGGGTAAGCTCTAACAAGCTTGGTTACTTCTTAAATCCTCTAACAAGGTGATCCATTATCTTGGATTCTCAAATCCTCTACCGAGGTCACTCCTAATAGGGTATTTTATTTTTATTAAGGCATTTTGTAAATCCCTTAATGGGGTGATTCCTAATAGGATCAGTTCTTAACAGGACTTATTGTAAGAGCTTTAACAGGCTTGGCTCCTAACAGGGTGAACTTCAAAAGAGTTCAGATAGCTATCTTGTGAGTCTCATTTCACCGTGGTTTTTACCTATTTGGGTTTTCCACGTATAAACATTTGTGTCATGTGGTGAATTTTTTTGTGGTTATGATCTTATTTGTTGATTTGATTAACTTCTGATAAGGTATGATAACTAGAAGAATTCAGAGATGGAGTGTGTTGATATATGATTAAGCATTTGGATGTTTACAAGATTGAATGTTGTTTACTATTAAGTTGTTATAATAGTTAACTGGTTGATGTTGAGTATTCTTATGAGTATTGATCTTGACAATGATATTCTATTTATAAGTTTACTTTGTGAGTTTGAGTTTGAGATTGGGAAGTTTGTATTAGTTTTTCAGTTTACTGATTCACCCCCCCCCCCCCTCTCAGTAATCTACTAGATACTTATTCTTTCATCATACAATCAATTGGTATCAGAGCATCTCAGGTCCTCTTAAATGTAAAAGCCTAACAAATTGAGGAAAAGATCTTGTAGATCATGATGAAGAAGGAAGGTCTAAAGTTCAACAAAGATAACTATAGGATATGGAGTGATAGAATGAATATTTACATTAAGAGTCTAGGAAGTCATTATTGGGATCATGTACAAACTCAATATGTTACACCTATTGGAACTCAAATTGATGACTAGAAGAAAAAACAACAAGAAAATCATCAAGCATTGGAAGCTATTATCAGTTCCTTGCCTGATGTTGAATATGTAGATGTTCATGGTCTTGAAACTGCATATGAAGTTTGAAAAAAACTTGAAGAGATTTATAGCAGTGATGAACATGTTAAGATTGCTAAAGAGGAGAGCCTGAGAGGAAAGTTTGATGACATGAGAATGTCTGAAGGTGATAATATCCAAGAGTATGGTCAAAGGACAAAAGAGATAGTTGGTGAAATAAAAAGTGCAAGAGGGAAAGTGGAAGATGCCAGAGTGATCAGTAAGGTACTGAGAACCCTGCTACTAGTCTATGCTATCCGAGATGCATCTATTCAGGAGTTGAAGTCCATTCACAAAACTAAGGTAACTCTTGACTCTATCATTTGCAAACTTACTCCTTTTGAATTAAATAGTTACGATGGTAGTGTACAGAAATCAGAATCTGCATTCAGAGCTTCTGTCTCTAACACATCTGTGAGAAAAAGTAGAGATACTTGTCATGGTTATAAATCTAGATCCAACAGAGATGTTGATGATGAAGACAACCTAGTGGAGCTTGAAGCATTGTTGGCAAAACAACTACCTAGAGGCACTGGTAAATATAGAGGTAAACTGCCTTTAAAATGTTTTGCATGCAACAAGATTGGTCATATAGTAGCTAATTGTCCTAATGGTGAAAATGAATACAAGAGAGAAAAATTCAAGAAGTATAAGGGTAAAGGCAACAGAGATTGTCTTATTGCTATGGATAGTGGTATCATTGATGAAGAATATGATGATGATGCTAGTGAAGATATTGTGTTTGTAGCTATTAAGGAAGAGATATCAAATCAGAAGGCACTGGTATCCAGGATGGATAACTTTGATGCTTGTTTATAGTGGTTGTCCACATCATATGACCAGTGATCGAAGCAAATTTATTTCCTTGAAGGAATTTGATGGCGGTGTTATCAGATTTGGCAATGACTCACCCTATATGGTTAAAGGTAAGGGAGTTATTTCTCTTAATGGGAAGAGAAGTACTGACGATGTCTATTGGGTTGAAGGTCTAAGGAAAAATCTTTTGAGTGTGGCAAAACTTAATGACAAAGGATACCCATTGGAGTTTAGAAATGGTATGTGCAAAATCTTTGACAATAAAGGTGAATTGATTACAACCCGAAAACAAACCAAAGGTAATTTGTTTCATCTTAATCCTAAAGTTATCAATTGTTTGATTGCAAAGATAGATGATAACTGGCTTTGGCATAGGAGATTTTTTCATATAAACTTTGATAACATTGTCAAAGTGAGCAAGTCCAAGACAGTAAGAGGTTTTCCTCTACTAGACAAATCGGATAATGCTCTTTGCAAAGAATGTCAGTTAGGAAAGATGACTTCTTCAACTTTCAAGAGAAAGTCCTTCTCACCAGAGCACTTGTTAGATTTGGTTCATATAGATCTATGTGGACCAATAAGAACATGAAGCATTCAAGGTGACAGATATTTCATGATCTTCACTAATGATTGTTCAAGGATGATGTGGGTCACATTCATGAAGGATAAGAATGAAGCTTTTGGTAAGTTCAAGGCATTTGGGGCTTTAGCTGAGAAAGAGAGTGGCAAAAAGATAAAATGTCTGAGAACAGATCAAGGTGGTGAATTTACTTCTAAGGAATTCACTAAAAACTGTGATGAGAATGGTATCAAATGGTAGCTTTCTGCACCAAGGACACCACAACAAAATGGTATCGTAGAGAGGAACAACCGATCAGTGGTTGAAGCTACTAGGACAATGTTGATACAAGGAGGTGTAGCAAAAACATTTTGGAAAGAAGTTGTAAATACAACTGTCTACACAATGAACCAATATCTGGTGAAAAGAGGTAAGGACAAGACCCCTTATGAAAATTGGTATGGAATATCACCTGATATTAGCTATTTTAAGATATTTGGTAGAAAATGTTTTATTAAAAGAGGTGATTACATTAGCAAGTTTGAAGCTAAGAGTGATGAAGTCATATTTTTTGGCTATTCCACCAAGAGTAAGGCCTATAAATGCTTCAACAACAGGACACAGGGAATTGTTGAGAGTGTTGATGTTCGAGTAGATGAATTTCCTGAAGTCTCGGAAGGAACCAGTTCAGAGAAAAAGGATGAAGATCATTGCATTTTGTTTTTGGAACCTGAAACTGTTAAATCAAAAACCGGTAAAGCAAATTTTGATGCACCTGTTCAATGGGAACAAAGAAATTCAAATGAAGATGATAATGAAGAAATTGAACCTGAAGAGAATGATCATGTTATTCCTAGATATGTAAGACTAAATAACAGTCCTGAACAAATTATTTGGGATAAGGCTGTTGGAGTACTAACTAGAAGAAAAATAAGAGATAATTATTGCATGATCTCCACCATTGAACCTAGAAGTGCTAAGGAGGCATTTGGTGATTGGGTTAAAGCTATGGAAGAGGAATTGGATCAAATTGAGAAGAACAACACTTGGTCCCTAGTACCTCGACCGGCAAATAAGAATGTTATAGGTACTAAATGGGTATTCAGAAACAAGTTAAATGAAGATGGTGTTGTAGTTCGCAACAAGACAAGATTAGTCTGCAAGGGTTATGCTCAAGAAGAAGGAGAAGATTATGGTGAAATGTTTGCACCAGTAACAAGACTGGAAGGTGTCAGAACATTACTTGCATTTGGAGCCCATAAGAAGTTCAAGGTATACCAGATGGATGTTAAGTCTACATTTTTTAATGGCATGTTGGAAGAAGAGGTATACATAGAGCACCCAGATGGTTATGCATTGACTGATGAGAAAGACATGGTATGCAGATTGCATAAAGCTTTGTATGGATTAAAGCAGGCACCCAGAGGATGGTATGAATGGTGTCATACACATTTGATGAAGATAGGCTTTGCAAGAACCAATGATGATAGTAATATTTATCTCAAGTCTGAAGGAGATGAAATACTGGTTAGTGAAGTATTTGTTGATGATATTATTTTTGGAGGTAATGATGTCATGAGCAATAGTTTTGCAGATGAAATGAAAAATGAGTTCGAAATGTCTTTAGTAGGGCAAAAAAAAAATTCATAGGCTTGTAGATACAACAAATGAAGAATGGTATTTTCATTACGCAATCTAAGTATGTGAAAGAGGTTTTCAAGAATTTTGGCATGAGCGACTGTAAACCAGTTGGAACACCAATGGTTATAGGTTGTAAGTTGTCCAAGGAAGATGAATCTAATTCTGCTGATAAAAAGGAATACAGGTCAATGATTGGCAAATTACACTATGTTATTCACAACAGACCGGATATAGCCCATGTGGTTGGTATAGTTGCAAGATTCTAGAAGAATCCAAAGGAGACACTTGTGATAGCAACCAAGAGAATTTTTAGGTATTTGAAAGGTACTATTGACTATGGATTATGGTATCCATATGGAGGAAACTTTGATTTGAAGGCATACCCAGATGTTGATTGGGTAGGAAATGTTGATGACCAGAAAAGCACTACTGGTGGAGAATTCTTTCTAGGAGGAAGGCTTGTTTAATGGAATAGTAAGAAGCAGAGTTATACTTCACAATCTACTATTGAAGCTTAGTATGTTGCAGCTTATATGAATTGCACACAAGCTATTTGGATGAGGCACATTTTGGAAGCTTTTAAGATGAAGATCTCAGAACCTATAAAGGTTTTATGTGATAATACAAGTGCCATAAATATTTCTAAGAATCTTGTTTTAAACGCACAAACCAAGCACATTGAATTGAAGTACTTTTTGAGGGAAAAATTTAAAAGTAAAGATGTTATCTTAGAGAATGTTTCTACCAAGGAACAACTTGCAGATATTTTTACCAAAACTCTACCTAAGACCACTTTTGAGTATCTTAGAAGTTAGTTGGGGGTTGTCCCTCTTCATGAAGTTAGTTGAGCGTGATGTTGATTGCATCAATCCCTAAATCACTTGCAAAATCTTAGAAGGATTGATGAAGAAGTGGATGTATTCCACAGGGGGAGTATCAAGTTGTAGTATGTTGTTGATGCACAGTGAAAATTTGCAACTACATGTTTTACTTTCAATTTGGCATTGTTGTCAAAGGGGGAGAAGAATTATGTGACTGAGGAGAAAAATTATGTGATTGGAAAAGGGAAACCAACAACTGGCTGAAGACAGATAGAGCATGGTGAATATTCGGTAATATAAACCAATATTCCTATTCACCATTCACAACAACAATCAGAGGCATTGATATTTGTATTGCCATCAATGCCAAAGGGGGAGATTGTTGGCATTTGCATGAAGATTGCATAAATGATATTTTATGTTGTCATTGCTGTCAATTGAACCGATAACGGTATTTATGATATTGTTGATATTATTGTTATTATTGATATTGTCTTGTAATCGGTAGGAAGAGCTTTGAGGAATATGTTGTAAACCAGTATGTAAGTTTGTGAGTTGAAATGGTAACTGGTGTATAAGGTTAAACCCTTTCTATGTTATGTAACCGGTAAACCCTACTAGTTGTTTTTGTTAAACCCTAACCAATTAAGTTTGTTGAAATGGTTATGTTGGTTTATTATTTGTTGAGTGGTAATGATGGAAATATTGTGATCATTGTAAGAAGATATGTTCAGATTGTTTTGGTGTGTTTGTTTGATTGCCTAGGGAATGAGCAAAGTGGATTGCATCTAATGCAAAGCGTGTGATGAGTTACAAGTTCGATGAAGCGGTGATCATGGAGCAGTTGGAATTTTCTTAAAGAATGTGTATAGATTACTATATAAATCCAATGGTCACACTTGAACCAATTTGTTTGCAATCTCTATGACAGAATTAGGTTTTTGTTGTGTTATCGACCTAATTGATTTGTATTTAAAGTCGATGAAGTTGTTTTGTTTAGTGCTGGAAAAGCGTTGGCTGAAATCAGTTGAGTGTGTGGTTACCTAACCATAGAATGGATCTAGAGTTTGAGTAAAGGCAGATTGAAGCTTAAAAGGATCTGATCAAGCAAATATAGTGCTAATCGGATAGATCAAGAAAAACATGTTATCTTCTAACAATTAAAACAAAATTGAAATCCCCTAACCGGGTAAGCTCTAACAAGCTTGGTTACTTCTTAATTCCTCTAACAAGGTGATCCATTAGCTTGGATTCTCAAATCCTCTACCGAGGTTACTCCTAACAGGATATTTTATTTTTATCAAGGCATTTTGTAAATCCCTTAACCGGGTGATTCTTAACAAGATCAGTTCTTAACAGAACTTATTGTAAAATCTTTAACAGGCTTGGCTCCTAATAGGGCAAACTTTAGAAGAGTTCAGATAGCTATCTTGTGAGTCTCATTTCACCGTTGTTTTTACATATTTGGGTTTTCCATGTATAAACATTTGTGTCATGTGGTGATTGTTTTTGTGGTTATGATCTTATTTGTTGATTTGATTAACTTCTGATAAGGCATGATAACTGGAAGCATTCAAAGATGGAGTGTGTTGATATATGATTAAGCATTTGGATGTTTACAAGATTGAATATTGTTTATTGTTAAGTTGTTATAACATTTAACCAGTTGATGTTGAGTATTCTTATGAGTATTGATCTTGACAGTGATATTCTATTGATAAGTTTACTTTGTGAGTTTGAGTTTGAGATTGGGAAGTTTGTATCAATTTACAGATTCACCCCCCCACAGTAATTTACTGGATACTTATTCTTTCATCATACCATCAGTATGGACATCGGGTGGGTGGACGGGGAGGGATATGCCATGAAGCATAATTTGGTCATGAACATTATCAAAATTGCAAAACCATTGGGCAGTGGGGGGGAGGGGTAAGAAAATTTGATTTTATCCAAATAAATGATGGATCTAGATTATTTACCCTAACACCTGAAACCGAGTTTTCACCAAGGTACCTACCCATAGCACCACAAAGTGGTTTTCATTGATGGACGAATTTTATTTTTCTTTACTTTTTTAATTTTGCATTTTTTTTGTATTTTTCTTGATTTTTTTTATTTTTGAAAAACTTGGTGATCTTTGAGGACTAGGCATAAAACCTTTTTAGGTGCATGATGTTCATAGGCTCGTCCAAAAGGTCATCTTTGGGAGTATCCAATGGGTAGGTCCCTAATCCATATTTTGCAGTGATCACGTAGGGTCTAAGCCAATTGGGCTCCAACTTGCCTTTCTTTTCACGGTTCTGTAGATTTCTCTAATTTTCCATGAGCACAAGATCACCGATGTGGAACTCTAGGGTTCGAACCTTCTTGTTGTATCTTAACCATAGGTGGTTCTGATATACTCGGAGGTGATTTAAGGCCTTGATGCATCTTTCATCTAGTAGTTCAAGCTCTTGTAGTCTTGCGACTCTGTATTCTTCTTATGGGAGGATGTTTTGCAACAAGACCCTTAGGGACGAGATCTCGATCTCAAGGGGTAGGACAACATTAGAAACGAAGACTAGGGAGTATGGGGTGGCACCTGTGGGTGTGTGGATGCTTGTACAGTAGGCCCAAAGGGTGGGGTGGAGTTGCAAGTGCCAATCGCAGCCAGCTTCCTTGACTATCTTCTTGAGGATTTTGATGAGGATTTTTTTTGAAGCCTCAACTTGACCATTACCTTACAGGTAGTATGGAGTGGAAAAGTGGTGTTGAATGCCAAACTTCTGAGAAATTACTTTGACATCCTGATTCTTGAATGGTCTACCATTATTTGTAATGATTTTTTTAGGGATTCCATAGCGATAGATAAGGTAATTTAGGATGGACTTAGAAAATTTTTTGCTAGTTGTGAAGGTGAGTGGTATGGCTTCCACCCACTTGGTAAAGTATTCAATGGTAGTTATTATGAATTTATGACCATTGGATGAAGTGGGGTAAATTTTTCCTATGAGGTCAAGCCCCCATCGAGAGAAGGGCCAAGGTTTGATGAATGGCTGTAGATCTTGATAAGGTGCATGCATTTTGTCTCCTTGTTTCTAACAGGGGACACATTTCTTTACATAGTGATATGCATCTTCTTCCATGGCTGGCCAGTAGTATCTTGTTCACAAGAGATTTTTGGCTAGTGTAAGGCCACTTGAGTGTGCCCCACAAATGCCTTCATTCACCTCATGTAGTTCCCATTCATCCTCTTTGTCTAAACACCTTGGGAGGGTTCCATCGAAATGCCTTTGGAAGAGGGTGTCACCAAGGATAGTATATCGTGCAGATTGGTGGATGAAAGTTTGTTGTTGGGTTTTAGTGAGGTGAGGTGGGATAAGGTTATCACGAAGGTAGGTGTATCTTTCTTGATACTAGGGAGATTGGGGACCAACAAGAACACACACTATTTTAGATTCGGGTAGGTCATATGTCGGTACTAGGAGTTGCTCAACCAAGAACTTTTTTTTTGGCATGTGTAGGAGGGAACCAATTGTTGCCATGGAGTCGGTAGCTCTATTGTTTATTCTATGAACTTGCTCAAATTGGATAATAGTGAAGTGTTGCTTGAGATCTTCAATCATGCTGCGATAAGGTAGCAATTTGTCATCCTTAGTCTGATACTCATCATTTACTTGTTGGATGACAAGCTAGGAGTCACCATAAACTTGTAGCTTATTGATCTTCCATTGTATGGCCAGGTGAAGTCCAATGATGAGGGCCTCGTACTCTGTAATATTGTTGGTACATGCAAAGGCAATCTTGTAGGACTTAGGAATGCAGTCTCCTTGACGGGTTACCAGCAAGATGCCTAGCCCCAATCCATTTTGTGTGCACGAGCCATCGAAGTACAACTACCATTTTGTGGGTGTAGAGACGGTCATGATGGCATCATCTGGGAGCTCAGTTATGAGGGGGTGGTCTCCATGAAGAGGGAATTCAACCAACTGATCTGCTATAACCTCTCCCTTGATTTATTTTTTATCGACATACTTAATGTCAAATTTTCTCAAGAGCATTCACCCATTTAGTGATGCAATCTAAGAGGGCAGCCTTAGACAATAAATACTTCAAATGGTCAATCTTAGCTATGAGCTTTGTCTTGTTGTTGAGCATGTAATGCCTCAATTTTTGTGTACTAAATATTAGTGCAAGGTGGTATCTTTCAATGGGCGTGTAGTTAAGCTCATACCCTACAATAGTGTGGTTGATGTAGTATATTGCATGCTCGTTGTCATTGTCATCTATTTGTGCCAACAATGCCCCCAGTGCCATTGATGTTGCTGATATGTAAAAGAGAAGTGGTTGCTCAAGGATTGGTGGCATTAGGATATGAAGAGAGGCCAAGTATTCCTTGAGTTTGTCAAAAGCCTTCTGACATAGACAATGTCACTTAAACACATTGTCCTTCCAAAGGAGATGAGAAAAGGGATGGCACTTGTCTTCTAGTTGTAGAACGAACTTGCGGATGGACCGAAGCTTTCCTGAAAGATTGCGAAGCTACCTGAGTGTCTTAGGGGGAGGCATTTCCATTATAGCTTTTACCTTTGCTGGATCTACTTCAATGCCTCTTAGAAAAACTATAAACCCTAGGAGCTTACCTGATGTAACTCCAAAGACACATTTCTTGGGGTTTAGACGCAGCTTGTATTTCTCAACTCTCTCAAAATTTTGCCTTATTTCTCAAGGATGGAAATGTGCTCTTCTCTTGTATTGGACTTACCTATAAGATCAGCTACATAGTTCTCCATTATTTTGTGCAGGAGATCATGGAGAATTGTTTCCATAGCTTGTTGATAAGTATTTCCTGTGTTCTTAAGGCCAAACAACATAACTTGATAACAAAAGGTGCACCATGGTGTTCTAAATGTTGTCTTATGTTGATCTTCCTCTGCGATCCTGATTTGATTATACCCAAAGAAACCATCGATAAGTGATAACATTTCATGCCCTACTGTAAAGTCAAAAATCATGTCTATGTTTGGTAATGAGAAATCACCTTTACATGTTTTCTTCATATCCCTAAAATCTGGCATATTCTAATGCCCCCGACAGGCTTGCAGATAGGTACAATTTTGGAAACCCATTCAGGATAATCTATGGGTTTAATGAAGCCTACGTCCAACATTTTCTGAAATTCTTCTTTAACCAATAGTGTTAACTTCTGTTTGATTGGTTTGGCATCAGGTCTATCTGCAAGTTTGTACACCACTAGTTCTAGATCAAGGCTTGACATATCTGTTTAGGAACAAGTGAAGTTGATTTGTGTCTCCTTTAGAAAGCTCATGAAATTTTGTTTCTCTTGATCCGTTAGTGATTTGGCAAGGAACATATTCTTAGGGTTGTCTTTTGTTCCCATGTTGATTGTGTCGGTTTATTCAATTAGAAATAGTTATCTTTCCTGTTTAGATGGAACCATGGTAGGTAATTCAATTCCCTCATCTTCTAGTGCCTGATCCAGGTTTTCACTAGAAGATGCATCCTTTTCTTTTACTTTTTTTGTGTCCAAGGGTGCCTCAAGAAGATTTTCACTATGGGACTTTTTCTTTTTATTTTCATTTTTGTAATTGAGGGAGTTGACTTGAATACCAAAGTAAGCTTCTGGGTGAAGCTGAATCTCATGAATAGTCGTATGGTTCTCGAGGTCTTTCACATTTAGTAATGCTATAAGAGCATCATCATTGGCACAAACATCTAAAATTAGTGGTTCTTTTTGGTCATGGTCAATGAGTTCGGGATGAGTCAGTTTGATCTCATATGGTGTGGTATCATCTTCGTATTCAAAAGGAATTTCATGGACCTCCTCTTCATCGAAGTCTTCGACATCAGCATGAGGGTCTAGTTGTACCCCAGTGATGGTGATCTTAGGCACAGGTGTGAACCCCAAGCCTCTATTATAATTTTATGAAACTGAGGAGATGGGTTCTTTTATAGCCTATCTTTTCTACTATAGCGGAAGCCTTCAGATACATTTGTTTTTGAATATTTGTTTGTTCTTTTTTTCATCTTGATATAGCCAAGAGGTGGCATCTGTTTCCAGGCTTTCCTCATCAATTGGACCCCACTGTTGGAAGGTGGTTTCTTTTCATTGGATAGTGGGTTTTTCTTTTTTCATGATATCTTTCCGCTTGCCATATGACTTAGGAGAGGTGGGGATTTGGCCCACATAAAGAGCATTTTGTAGGGTGTAATCCCCACAACCATTGTATACTATTTTGACCTTGTCCTTAGGTGCAAATGAGGTGGATGTGATGTTTGATGGATCAGATGGAGGGAGCAGAGAAGGTCTATTAAGAGGGAAATGATAAGGATTCTTCCCTTCAAGCAGTTTGCAATACTCAAAAGGTTGCGGGTCAGCACAGAAGGTGATTTCCCTACCATTGAATGGAAATTTTAGGCATTGATGGTATGTGGAAGGGACAGCTTAAATGGAATGGATCAAGGATGGCCAAGAAGAATGTTATAGGGGAGGTTAAGGTCCAAAACTTGACAAGTTGTATCCACTACAGTATGGCCTGCTTGAAGAGGTAAGGTGATTTTTCCTTTGGAGACTCTTTCTGCATCATCATATGCTTTTATTACTATCTTTCCTGATGTGTCAACCAAGTCCTCAGAGATACCCAATTGTTTGATTAACTTATATGTACATAGGTTCAAGCTAGATCCATCGTCTATAAGGACTCTCTTGATTTTATGTTTATGTACAAGGGATTCAATGTGGAGAGGCTTGTTATGGGATGCTTCATCAAAGGGTATATCATTGGATATGAAGACAAGATGGTGCTGCATGGAAAGGTTACCTATGAGGGATTGGAATTGGGTAGCATTAATATTGTCAGGGATGCTTGTTCTAGGATCTCCTTATGTATAGGCAAAGTCTTGAGGAGCTCAAGGATGGAAATCTACGTAGGAGTCTTCCCGAGATGATAAAGGATATCATATCCTCGGGTGGATGACATGGGGCGTTGGGGAGGGGGAGGAGGAGCTCCTGGGATAGTTACTCTTCCTCTATAAGAGGTGACATTGCAATCATTCTGATAATCGATATATGCAACCCCTTAGTCTACAATATTTACTTGGGAAGGGTGGCTTGATGACTGAGAGGGAGGGGATCCTTGGATGGTGATTCTAGGTCTAGTGACGGGTGGAGGATCTGCTACTTTGATGGTAATGGTGTTGACAAAGGTATCAACAGGATCTATGCGACCCACCAAGGATTCAAAGCTGGATATATAGTTGGTATAATCATAATTGACTGCATAAGATGACGAGGCTTTGTCTTTGCCATGCTTAGGGAATGGGCCTTGATACATCTTAAGATTGTCATTAGAGTTACCAGATTTGGCAACATCAACCTTGATATCCCATTCATCAATAAGGTCTTGGATGTAATTCTTGAGTTTCATACACTTGTGTGTATCATGACCAATGATACGATGGTACTCACAATATTTGTTCTCATTGTATCATCAGGGTTTGGGTTTGTTAGGATCAAAAGGGCACGTCATCGAGAAGACAACAACACTAGCCTTAAAAAATTTCTAGAAGATGACCTCAATAGGTTCACCTAGTGGGGTGTACTCATGTTTACTATTGGACCAAGGAGGTGACCTTGGACGGAGGTGGGATTATGGGTTTGATCTTGAGGATTGGATTGATTGTGAGGATTTGATCCAATGTTGAGGAAATTATTGGTGTTGAGTTTGGATGGTGTGGCTATGGTTTGGATGCGTTTAGCATCAATGACTCCATTGTTGGTGATATTTTTGTTTCTAGACCAGAATTTTGGCTTATCATTGTGAGAGGAGGAATTTTGCATTGACTTATGATAGTGTTTGATAGTTCCATCCTCTAAGAGCATACGTTCTAAAGCTATACCCTTCTTGGAAATTTTTGTAAAGGAGGTCAAGTATTAGTGAGTTAAGGGTTTGGATAATTCTAGTATTAGATTGCGTTGAAATAATTTGACCTGGTTTTGCTCTGGTATCATCTAAGGAATGTTTTAATGAGATGCTACCATCTTTGAAGAAAGTTGGTGAAAGTTTCCCCATGGCGTTGCTTTGTGTTACACAAGTCTATTATGGAAGCATCATTGTAAATGTTATAAGCATAATGATCCACAAACTTTTCAACTAAGTCAAGGAATGATGTGATGGAGCCCTGTGGTAGAGAGAAGAATTAGGTGAGGGCCTCTTCAGTGAGACTCTTTGGAAAGATTCTTCTAAGATATATGTCATTGTAAGATACTTCTTGGCATGAAATAAAGAATTCTCAGACATGATGTCTAGGATCACCTTCACCTTTGTATTATTTAAGCTTAGGCATCTCAAAACTAGGTAGATATGGAGCGACTGGGATGGTCGAGTCATAGGGGTATGGACATATTTCCTTAAAGGAATAAGTTTTCTTATTAGTACCATCTTTGATATTTTTGATGAGGTTCTTCATGTCCTGTATTTCCTTGATAAGATTGGGTTGTTGATTGGGGACATTATGAATATGGTGACCCATATTTAATGTTAGTATTTGATATGATGAGGATGAGGGACCACCACCAATGTATTGATATGCAAAATGTGGAGGAGGTTGTAAAATGTGGTGATCTTGCGATCCTTGAACTGTGCTAATGGGAGGAAAGATCATATTGATATAATGAGTCCTATTTTGAAGAGGGACAGATGATTTGGGCGGATTAGAAGTATGAGGAGGAATAGAAGTTGCGGGCGTATATGTAACAAGTTGAGGATCAAGAAGAGGATCAAGAATGGAATGGTGTACGAAGTCGCCTTCCAGAGGTTGGTCAAGAATGGATCTATCAAAATCAAGGGGTAAGTGAGCCCCTTGGGAAATGAGTTAAGCGAGAAGCCTATTGGCATCATGTTTGAAAAATTTCTCCATCATGTCTTGATTATAAGGGTTGTTGATGAATGATTGGACATGTGGAGAGAGGTCAAGTTGATCAACAAGTGTTTCCTCTTTGGGTTGAGGATCCTGGGTGAAGGGTCATTAAATTCAAGCACATTATCGTTATTGCCTTGGGTAGCCATTTTTACCTCTTACGATTGAGTCAATACCATGCACGAGTGCTTTGAAAGTGGGTGGAAATGGACAAGATTTGATGAGTGATTTAGACTAGGAAAAAGTGATGAGTGGACATAGTGAATTTTGATGTTAATTAGGATTGGAAATGATTTGGATCAAGTCCTTTGATTAGGACAGGGTTGATTGAACTAGGATGTCTCCCAAACAAGGTGACAACTAGGCCATGTAAAATTTAGACCTTGAGATTAGGATCAATTGATTGAGCCTTTTCTTACGTGGGATGGACTTGTGTTCCCAAGAAAAATAGGGCCAAAGGGATTAGGATTTGGATCAACCCAAAAGTGATTGAGCAAAGGTACTTGAGTAGATTCTTCCTTGAGCACAAAAGCAAAATGATTGATTGATTAAGGATAAAGTTTAATTTAAACTTCACAAAGAAGTGAACCTTTGGATGAGTTTGATTGATTTGATTGATATTCTATGGTTGGATTGGGTGTTGGATTAAGGATTGATTAATGTTTTTTTTTTTTATTTGTTTGTTGTCTTTGGAGATAAATAACGAAAAAGATTGAAGAAGGAAATAGTGGTGTCAAGATTACTCTAAATGGAGAAATGACTCAACATGTGATTGGTTCGACAAGAAAATTGTAAGAAGGAATGCAGCCACCCCCATTTTGATGATAGTTGGTGTGGAAATAAAAGCCTAATCCTTGATGGAGGGCATGGTTTCTCAACTCATCACTAGCATCAAACTCATTGTTGTGACCATGGGTATAATCGTGGCAATGGTGTAGGAAGTTCCTAAGTTTTAGAAAGAGTTTTCAGTTGATATACAAGAATTTGGCATGTTTGAGGGATGTCTTATAGATAGGCTTCTTCTTATTGACTTGGTGATAGATGGAATTTTTGGGATGTTTGATGGACTTGGGTTTATGGAACGTGAAGGAAAATGATTGAAGGCGGGTTGGAATTGGTTTGACTTGATTTAGAAAAAATATTTGTGAAACGTTTGGGAAGGGTGTATTGTTGACTACTCTTAGAAAGAAAACATCAGGCAAAGTATACACATTGGTCAAGTGTAACACTCAACAATGAGTGTGAAAGTGATGGGGGGCCTAAATTAGCCCAAACAGATTTCACTGATATAACACAAAATGAAGACATGCATCAAACGCATGACTTAGGCTGGAAAGTGGAAACCACTTGATAGGCCCCTCACATAAGCAATACCTCACTCAAGCGGACAGATAGAGATTCTGGTAGCACTGGCTCCACTCCATGACACTCACTTCTCGAGCATACCAAATTCTCTTACCCCAAAGATTCGAGGATCTATTATATGGGGGATTCCTCTCTCATCCTAAGAAGATACACAAGGAGTAATTTTAGGGTACGATCTGCATCCCCTGCACTATCAAATGTAAGATTTTGGCTACTAAAAATGGTGTCTAGTGTAATTTCTAAGGGATTACCAATCCAACGATGGATTCTTGAAGAAAGACACTTAAGGCTCTAATCGATCTTATCAGTGCAGGGAGGGCCCCCACATATGTCGAATTCATTCAGCACCTCGGCTACCTAACCAACTTATTTATATAGCGGCTCAAAAAGTCTGCTTGAGATCACATCAAGAGAATTGATATCCTTGACATGTCCCAATTCAAGATACTCTTGTGGGGTGATGAAATCCCCAATCAAAAAATACCCCTCAACTATGAAAAATAAAAGACGGGTGTTGTTGGTCACTCTTTCTCTTACACCCAAGGTCCATGAAGGTGAGGGGAGAGGATACTTGAGTGCAAAGGTGGCCGGTCCACCCTACACTAAGCGTGCAAGCGCATCAAACACATAAAACACTTGTTCATTTTAATCCCACATGTTCATGGTTTTCTTTCTAAAAATGCAAGAAACAATCTAAACTAGTGGAAAAGAGGTGTCTTGGACAAGTGTGCTGCAACAAATAGTTAGTAGTTTCGAAACAACGTCTTGGACAAACAAAATAGACCTGCAAAAACTCAAAATGTAATTAGTAACCAAAACATCTCTAAGGATACATTGCAGATGCTAATCCACAGGCACAAACACTACAGTGCCTATGCAGATGTTGAAGTGTCTACGCAGACATTGAAAGAACCCACGCCTAGCTAATAGACAAATAGGCGGGGAAAAAAAAGTTTAAATTTTTAAAAAATTTAAGTTTAAATTTACCTACTGTGTAGACATTGATGCCTGACACAGACGTTGATTCGTATGTGCAGGTGTCAAAATACAAAATTAAATGCTGATAGAGTTAGTTGGAGATTTGAAATTTCAAATTTAAAAATTTAAAAATTTAAAAATCGAGCAGGAGGTGTGGCTTAGCACAGGCGCCGAACTAGAGCGCAGACGTTGATGCATCTGCGCAGGTGTTGATCTACGTGAAACCCGAAAAAGTTAACTTAAATTACCTAAAAATGACTGAAAGATAAAAATAAATGCTAAACTAGTTATGTTTTTGTTCTTTTTAAGCCTTTTTGAATGTTTTTGTGATTGTTAACCTTTAAAATAAAGATAGATGCAAAATTAAAGCTCTAAACAGAAAGTGTCAATAGACACTGCGGAAACATTGAACGGCAAGTGGAGACGTCGAATGAGCAAAACCTGAAAAAGGGCAGGTTGAATATTCAAATTTAAAGCACAAATGTTATTCCCTAGCAGGGATGTCGAAACAACTAGGTGGAAACATTGAAGGGCAAACAGAAACGTTGAAGCATCAACCTGCAAGCTAAATTCACAAAAACTAAAAAAAAATGATTAGTTTCAAGGGACGTGGATCCCACTGATTGTGCCAAAATGAAGAGGGGAAAATATGCAAGGTTAGATTCAATGGTTATATTCAAATAAATCATTCAAAACATAAAACAAAACCATTTATACCTTGTTATTTTTACCTTCTCCTTCGCATTGGGCTTGATGAAGTGAAGATGCGCCCTTGTGCTCCACTTGTTTGGATTTGCCCTTGTTGATTGATGTTTCTCTCCAAGATTGCACAACAAAGAGGGATGGTGTGGATAGTGAATGCTCAAAGGATGGATGTGGATGCCATGGATGCTAAGTGGATATTTGAATATAATGGTGATGCTCTTGATGGGTTGCTAAAGCTATGTGGACCACATAAGGTTGCACAAATTGGAGATGTGAAATAAAGGGGAGGAGACCCCAATTTATAGATTTGAAGGGGGATGAATGGACGGTCAGTATTGAAGATGGATCAAGGGTGGAGATTAAAGGAGAGGAAGTACATGGATTGAGGGGACATGAGAGGACAAGGTGTGGAGATCGAGAGATTTGCCATAAAGGCATTTCTTGTCTCAACACTCCATAATGCACATGGGGAAGATATCCCAAGTACATTGGGAAGACAAGAAGGAATTAAAAATTCCTTGGGGGATGAACAAGAGAATTAAAAATTCTCAAATAATGGAGTGCACGGGTAAAGGAGATGAGAAAAAGAATTTAAAATTCCTTGGGAAGATGAGAGAGATGGGAGAGTGTGAGATTTTGAATTCCTTGAAATGACCCAATTAGGTGCATTTAAGGTTGGAAGGTGAGCAGGGGATAAGTGGACTTATCCATTTATGGTTATTGGTTGACTTGGTGGCTGATCATGGAAATTAGCCAATAGAAAATGATCATGGAGGTAATTAGGTGGGATAATGGAAGATTAGGAGACAAGTGGGATTTGTAGGAGGATTTGACAAGAGGAGAGAGAATGAGTGGAGGAATTAAAAATTAGGAAATAATTTTAAGTTGGCTTCTAGAACAATTAATTAGGCTAATGAAGAATTAGGGAAAGTGATTTGTAGGAATCACGTGACTTAGTTAATTAATTGACATTAATTAACTAATAAATGGATTTGGAAGAAATTATTAATTTGAGAACTTTAAAAGAACAAGGAATAATTTATTTATTTAATAAATTAATTAATTAATTACATAGAAAGGATAAAATTAATTAAATATTAAATATTAATTTAATTAATTTTGGTTGTCTACAGTATGCATATATGTCTCTATATACATACATATGTATATATGTGTGTGTGTAGGTATATATGTGTATGTTGTTGGCAAGAGATACCGTTCCGGTGAAGATTGGTGCATGATAAATGTTTAGGGGTTGTCATTGATGGAAATTCAGTTCACAATTCATATCCGACATACATAGATTTGACTTACCAAAAGTCATATTGTTCATAAGGCATAAGTCTTGAAGGTGGAACTCAGTAACCAGTAAAGCATGAGATTAGTGTACACATCTTGATTTCGGTGATGTAATTTTGGTTGCGATGATCAAGGCAAATGATTTAAGGTTTAAGATAGATTATCTCATGATTTTGATATACAGTGTTAAATTCTGTGTGAATTTAGAGGTCTTGTATCCGATAATTCAGTTAGAACATAATTATTTTGGTGTAACGTGTCTTGCGGATTTGATGGGTTAATTTCGATGATTAGTTTCATGTTCGAGGTGATTGGGCTAACCTATGTGGAACTTATAATCATCTTGTTTTGGTCCATATTTGGATTTGTGGTCAGATTGAGTCGACTTGGTAATACATGTTTCATGTTTCGTGTTATGCGGTTTTTGGAAGACAACATGGTAAATTATTCTTTTTGCTGGTGCAGATATATAAGATTAACTTGGTTGATCATTTTGATGCATATTATGAGTAAGGGATGTCTGTATGAGTGAATATGCGAAGTTAGGTGAATGTGATTTAAGGTTTGGTGCTCTGTTATTTGACAGAGCAGGAAAACATGGCAGGGAGTGACATATCAGTTGCAGAAGATAATATAAGCCTAACCAAAACTGCATTGTGGCATAGATAGTTGATATACTTCAGTTCATTCATCATTGTAATCATTTTGTAATATCTTGTAAGGCAGTGCGCCTTCCTCCAGGTTGTAGCCCTTTTTGTAATTGAGCAGTGAGCTATAGGTAGTGTGCCTGAATGCAAGTGCATTCCTCTTATGTAATATTATCATACTTCTAGCCATAGTATAATAATATTGTAGGTTAAAATCCCACTATGGTTTTTCCCTTTCCGAGTTTCCACATAAAATTATTGGTGTTATGGTTGTGTGGTTGTTTACTTTATGTTTCTGCACTTTTCTTTCTTTCTCATGCATCTGGTGGATTAAGAATTGGCCAAATAAGTTAGAAACTTGCAAAACACTGATTCACCCCCCCTCTTAGTATTCATTGATTCCAACAATTGGTATCAGAGCTTAGTTCCTCGGAAGAAGCCTAACAACTTGAGGAAGATCTAGAAGACTGAATCAATAAACTCCAGTTTGCAGAGAGAACTTAGTGTGTCACTTAAAGATCTTGATGCAACAAGAAAAGAAGTTCGTTCCCTGAAGATAAACCTGAATGCAACTGAATATTTCATTGAACCCTTGAAAGATCAATTGATTACATCAAGAGAGAAGAGAAAGGAATTGATGGATAAACTGAAGGTGAAAGAAGAACAAAGCATAGACAATCAAGCCCTACAAGACAAGACACATGAATGTGAGAAGTTGGCTAGGGAGAATGTAGTCTTGAAGAATGAGATGCAATCCTATGAGAGTTGAGAAACACAACACCATAGGAGCCTAAAGATCTCTACAAGATGAATAATTTGTTACAAGGAGAAGCAAGGAAGCAAATAACAGAAAAGAAAAACACAAAAATATGCTCAAAAGAATGAGAGCTCAGTATTCACGAAATGTGTAATGTGATAATAATACAAAGAAAAGAAAATTAACCTCTAATAGGTCAAGAAACCCTAAAAGGGAAAACCTAGGCTTGCACATAATAATTAATAAAGGAATTAATTATTATGCACCTAATGTTATCTTAAGTGTAAAAAGAGATAATAGGGAACTTAAAGAGTTAAAAAAATATGTTTAATTAATCAAGTAAAGACCCGATTACTCTAGCACCCCACCTTAAGATAGACTTAGGGAGAAGCTAAAACCTAGAACAACTACTGAAAGCAGGAAAGATGGATCCCGAAAACAAGACCTGATTAGGTACCCAAATACAATGAAATCTCTATGAAATAGAGAAAAAGGAGAAAACCCAGTGGGAAAAAACTCCTCTCCAAAAAGAGGTAAAAGAACATGCTGAAAGAAGAAGAAGGAAGGAATACCTCATAAAGATCCCCCAAGGACAACTTCCTTCAACCCAAGCATAGACTGCAACTAAAGACAGCACGGTGATGCAAAAGATTTTGTGAAGATGTCTGCAACCTGCTCGGCAGTGGGAATATACTCCATAATGAGAGAACCATCCTGAATCAACTGGCAGATAAAATGCATGTGAAGCTCAATGTGCTTCATCTGTTGATGCCCTATCGGGTTGCCAGAAATATGAATAGCACTCTGATTTTCACACCAAAGAATAGTGGGACTATCAGGAGGAAAACCAAACTCAGTCATCAACTATCGAAACCACAACATCTCCTGACTAGCGAGCACAACAGCTTGGTACTCAGCCTCTATAGATGATAATGCATGAGCAGTCTACTTCTTGCAAGACCATGTGATAGAACTAGAGCCTAGATAGAAAATGAAGCCAAAAGTAGACTTCCAATTAGTGACATCACCAGCTCAATCTGAGTCAATCTAGCCAACAATGTGAGGTTCCCCTAATGTGTAGTGAATGCCATGAGTGATAGAGCCCTGAATGTACTGCATAATACGTTTGGAAGCTTGTCAATGACTGTCATGAGGATCATGGGAGAATCAAGAGACAAGGCCAACCACAAAGGAAAGATCAGGACGGGTGTGAGTTAGGTACAACAAACTGCCAACCAACTGCCTGTAAAGTGTAGAATCTACTGAAGGAGTAGGAAAAGTAGGAAACAAAACAACCCCTAACTGAAATGGAGTGGGAGTGGGCTTGCAATCAGGCATACCAAAGTGCCAAATCATGTCAGGAGCATACTTCTGCTAGTAAATGTAGATCCCATCAGAAGACTAAATTACCTTAAGACCAAGGAAATAGTGCATAAGACTGAGATCTGTCATCTCAAACTGATCCATCAAGGCTCGCTAAATATGTTGAATCATAGAGGATGAACTACCTGTGATGAGGAGATCATTAAAATATAGCATAAGAATCAGGATCTCATCCTCAAGAAGCTGAACATACACTGTGTGATTTAAATGACTGCGGGTGAAACTAGTGGAGAGCAAGAACGAATCCATCTTCTCATACCAAGCTCGAGGGGCCTGTTTGAGACCATACAATAAATGACAAAGTCTACAAACCAAAGAAATGTCCTGCACAAATCCCTGAGGCTTCTCCATGTAGATTTCCTCCTGGAGGTCCCCATGCAAGAAGGCACTCTTCACAACTATCTGAAAAATAGGTCATCCCCGAGAAGCTGTAAGAGATAGTACAAAGGGAATAGAGTTCATCTTGGCGACAGGGGAAAAGGTCTCAGAGTAATCAATATCCTCAACCTGTGACAAACCTTTTACAACAAGATGTTATTTGTACTTATCAATGGAACCATTAGCAACATACTTAGTGCAGTACAACTAGTGGCACCTAACCATCTTTCTACCCTTAGGAAGACGATAGAGATCCCAAGTATGATTCCTCGTCAAAGAATAATACTCCTCCTCCATAGCACAAGCCCACTCAGGGTATCTTGTAGCCTCTTAAAACTTTTGAGGATCATTTGAAATGGCGTGAATCAAAAGAATAGAACCCATAGTATGAGAATGGGTGTGACGAGTATCGAAGGGATCACCGGCCATAGAACCTGCCACCTCAACAGTAAAGAGAGCCCACTTGGGCATCTGAGGTGGAGCAGGTGGAGGTGGGGATGGTGGATCATGAGCACCATCATCAGAATCATCCTCAAATTAATCCTAAAGAGATGCAAAGGGAGGAGTAGGCAGAGGAGTAGACACTGGAATCAAGGTATCCACTATGGGAAGGTGCTCATCAAACTGAACATCCCGTCGAAACAGGACCTCTCTGGAATCAGGATCAAACAACCTATATGACTTAACATCATCACAGTAGCCAACAAAAATGAGGGGTTGACTCTTCCACTCCATGGCTTTCCTCTAAGAATCGGGAATAAAAGCCCATGCATCACTACCAAACACTCGGAAAAAAGAAACATCAAGCTTGTCATGAGACCAAGCCTCCTTAGGAGTCATATGTTGAATCGCCTTGTGACGTACCTGATTCTGAATATAGTTGATACAATTAACTGTCTCAGCCCAAAAAGATGAATCCATGGACTTGGACTAAATCATAAAATTCGCCATCTCCCATAAAGTTTTGTTCTTGCACTTAGCGACACCACTCTGCTGAGGAGTGTAGGGAACAGTAAACTGATGTTGCAAACCATGATCAGTGCAAAAATCTCTGAAATCCTGATTCTCATATTCCCTCCCATTATTTGTACGTATCCAGTGAATAGAACAATCAGACTGCTTCTCTACAAATGTCTTGAAGATTCGAAATGAATCAAAGACATCAGACTTGTACTTAATAAAGTACACCCATGTGCATCTGGAGAAGTCATCAATAAAAGTGAGTACATACTTGGCCCCAGAAAAAGGAGTGGGAAATGACATGAGATCACTATGAATCAACTTCAATGGTGCCAAAGCACGAGGGGCTCTTCCCTTTGGAAAGGGATCTTTGTGATGCTTGCCAAGCACACAAACATGACAGACACCATCAGTGATGGAAATCTATGGGAGCCTAAGAACAAGTGCCTGTGTACTCATCTGCTGAAGATATCTATAATTGACATGGCCCAAGTGCTCATGCCAAAGATTACTCATTGAATCTGCATGTGCTATAAGAGATGAACCTGCACCCATAGAGGGCTCAAATCCATCAAATCTATACAGACAAGATGTAGTATCAACACTCCCAGTAGCCACAACCAAATCAGAGTCATGGAGGTCCCGAATAACCACATCATGTGGTGAGAACTCAATTGTCTTACCAGAGCCAGAATGACAAATCTGATAAATGGATAGGAGGTTCATTGAGATGTCAGGGACAACCAGAACATCCTACAGAGTACCCCCATCCAAAGAGACAGAACCTGAACCCAAGACTGAAAATTGAACTGAGTCACCCACTGTAATTTGTGACGTACCACAAGAGGCAAGAGAAGTAACCAACTGTTGAGTGTGAGTCATATGGTGAGAAGCACCATAATCTAGTATCCATGTGGACCCATAGGTCGAACTCGAGTAGTGAGAGCATGATCTTTTCCTATGGAAGGAGAAGACGCCTGAGGTGAGGAGATGTGATGCTGCTACATGGCTTCCTCTAAAGCCTCTAAGCATTTACAACACCTGAAAACTGGATGTCCTTCCTTGCCACAAAAACTACAAGTATCTCCTGATTTCTTCTTAGTCTTGGAGGAAGACTTACCAGACTATGAATATTTCCCATGTTTCAGAGGAAATGGTGGTTTAGAATCAAACTTAGGAGGAGGCTTGGAGGAATACTCACTGCTTGCAGAATTCTTCTTTGGCTCCGGTTTCTTCTTTTGCTTCTCCTTAGAAGACTGAGCAACCAATGCTTTATTCTTGGATCTTGAGAGCATATACAGCTAAGAAAGATGAGACTGCTCATGAGACAAATGCTCACAAAAGACATCAAAGGTAGGCATGGTGAAATGAGCACCCAAGCCATCTATGGTGGAGTAGAAAGCAGAGGCAAAAAACTAAAAATGACTCCAAAGCTTTGAAAGAATCAAGTGAATGCACTTTGTGTCTGCCTTGATCTTGCCACATCCCTGAAGAACAGATCTGGTAGTCTTGAACTTGTTCAAAAAAACCTCAGTAGTAGGAAAGGAATCAGGTGACAAGGAAACCAACTCTGTGTTAGGGTTTCAAGCAGATCCAAAGCAAATATGAACTAACAATTATATGCAGATTTAAATACAAAAGATAAAGAAATAAAACAAGACACAGATAACACAGAGATTTAACGTGGTTCACCCAGAATGGGTTACGTCCACCATACACAACTATCCAATCTTTCTTATTATCCAGCAAAAATAGTACATCAACCTTACAATGCCTTAAGCATCCCAGCCGCTTATAACATGCATTTTTAAGGCAACAAACAAAGTCGGCCTTTTTAGGGTTTTATTACAATGTCGGTTTTCATCAACGAAAAAATGGCAAAAAAATTTTCTCGGGGGCTGCCGCCCCCGAACCCCTGCCCGGGGCCCAGCTCGGCCCCAAACCCTGATGAGGATACGTGCTGAGTGTACAATACTTTGCTGATCAGTCGCCACATTTCAACACTCTGCCTCAATTTGTAATGCCTGAATCTCATTAACCCTCCCGAAGAGAGACTCAAACATCAACCACATAGCCCAAGGAGTGAGAAACTCATCAAGATGAAATAGAAGACTACCGGAGACATGCAATGAGAGCAAACTCATGGCCTCATCCATCTTGTTTTTGTGTTGAAGAAGCTCATAAGGATGCTGCAATAGAGGTTGAACCTCATCCAAACAAGACCACAACCCTCATGCCCGGAGAAGCCTCATGATGCAGGGCTTCCAGGTGTGATAGTTGTGTGAGGTCAACAACTCAACTGAAGGATCTGCCATCAAAACTTGGCTCTTGTACTTGCTTGTTGGTTTTTTTATTATGTGATCTTTCAAAATAGACATAAGATGCAAAAGGGTTTGTTTGTTTTGAGAGTTTTAGTGCTCTTGATTTCTGATATAAATGATAGAAAGCAAGAAAAAAATACCCCCCCACAATAGATAAACCCAAACCCTAGTACATACTGATGAGAAGGAAATAGTGCATAAGGAAACAAACTTCAAATCGAAATATCCTATACATGATGAAAATTATGAGAAACAAGATCACATATCTGAATAGAGCATGCTGAGAGCTTTCCAATTCCTATTTGTTTTAAAAAAATGGAGTCGATTTGCCCATTTTACGGCCCCGGGAGTGCAGAAAAGAGTCCTGACTTTGACTGGAAAAACGTATAGTCAAATAGAAAAATTGAGCAAAAATTCTAACACCACGAGGTCTGGCTCGGAACCATCTTTATGACGCCTATTCATTTTTGAAAAAATGACTTTGTATGCTCAAAATATGGCCAAAAAATGAACCCCCCTGTTAAAAGACAAGAGGGTGGAGGTCTAGTGGTAGGGGCCTCGCAGTTGTGGCGCTTGAGTGGTGCTTCGGGGAGGAGCGACGAAGTGGTGGTGGGTGTTGGTGGTGGGAGGAGCAGAGGAGGAGGTTGCAACAAAGTGGAGGAGGCTGCAGCGAAGTGGCGGACACTAGCGGTGGGTGTAGGTGGCGGTAGGGGCCGGCGGGGCCGGAATAGGGGGGGTCGGCGGCTGGCGGGGCCAGAGGCCAACGGTGGTAGCTGCCGAGGACCGGCAGGGGGCCAACGGGGGTCGACAAGACAGGGCCCGCTTTGTCAAACAACATGGATTATACAAATCCAATGTCTTATACTGCTTCAAATTAGCATCTGTTATGCCAGATCTAGTACCGATTTTAGCTTTGCTTCATACATAAACCCTTAACGTATAATTCGCATATTAGGTCTGCCTTATTTCACTTATCACATTATTTCAAAATGTTCTACAATGATCTCATACATAAATGAGTCATATTACAACTCACCATGTCGACTTACAATGATTTTACAATTAATTACAAAATACATTATAAACAAAATTCTTGTTGGCTAGGGTGTCGGTATCCATCCTTTCTCTGTCGGTGTTCTGTGTGCCGGTGTAGAGTCTGTCATTGCCGGTGTTGGTATATTGTCTTGTCGGTATCATATGATTGCAAGGTTGCCATCAATGACAAAACCTTCAATCACCTACAATTTCTCATTGGAGTGTGCATTTTCCAACAATCTCCCCCTTTGGCATTGATGGCAACACTCATGAGAAAAATCCAAAAAGTGTCATTCAAAAATGAGTAGCTGCCAGAATTATCTAACCAAAAAAAAATGAGCTCCCCCTGACCTAATGAGCCATCTGCTGATCATTTTTCTCATAGACTCTACTCCCCCTTTGACATCAACGACAAAGGTTGTCATTCGCTATCAGTGGAGTCCTGCCTAGTTTCCTATAACTAGAGGGTTACACTCTGAAAAATATCTGTCAAAATTAAATTTATGTCATTGTTGAATGTTTTACTATCTTTTATAGCCTCATGGGTTCTCTGCACTATACTGGTGAGTATGTGCATTTTCTCTTCCGGTGTCTTTAGTCTTGGAACCAAAGCCTCAAATATTTCTTTTCTCAAAGAAATAAGATACTCTAGTCTTGGACCAAGTCTGCATTTTAAGTCCTTTGCTTTGTCCTTTATTCTTTGTTTTTCATTTTCCAGTTTCTAGATTTTCTCTTCCTGCTCTGCAATTTTCTTCTCTAATTCCAAAAATGAATCTGATGTTCCAATCAGATTGTCAACAATATTGTTAATCTTATCCTGTGTCTTTCTAATTTCATTGTCAAAATCTTCTGTTAATACATATGTTTTGCATGTATCCCTGTACAATTTCTTGAAGTCAAAAATGATTTCATTGAGTTTCGGTAAAAGAGTATCCATCTCCTCTTTGTTCTTATTCACAATTTCCATAAAGAATTTCTCTTTTTCTTTTATCATCCTTACCTTAAAAGTATCCTCATTTATTTGATCAACAGTGATTAGGTTACCGGTGATGAATTTAGTCAATGTGTCTAATTGTCCTAAAGAATCTTTATTCTCTATTTTACACTTGGGTGCAATCATCTTCAAAATTGGTATGGTGTCATCAATAGCCTTATATTCTAGTGCATTCCAATCTGTTATTTTCTTAATTGAATCTAGCAATACCTCTGTCACATTTGTTGGTCTGAATTCAGACATGGAGGTTCTAGATGTCTATCCAACTGTCTTCACAATTTGTAATCCATCGATGGTGATAATAGCATTGCTTTCCTCTTTCACTGGAGGATCAGTTTGTGTCTGCATTTCAGCTACCAAAGGTTTAGGTCTTTCAGTTGTAGCTGATGGCACTGTCTCTTAATGTACTTGTGAATGAACCTATTGTTCTACCTATTTCTTTGTACTCTCTACTGATGGTTTCTTTGATGGCGGCTCTAATGATTTTTCAGTGGTATCCACTGCTATTTTTTTTGTTTGTGACTTTGTATGTTCTACTAGTTTTTCTATGCTTGCTCCTGAAATGTTTTTCAGTTTTTTTCATTGTTATCAGTTGTCGATTGCTCAATAGATACATTATGTATACCAATGCTATCAGCTTTTCCTATATCTATTGTCTATTCAGTTTGTTGCTCACTCCCAATTTTAATGTCTCCAACTGTATCTTCAACATTTGTCTCAACTGTTGTGTCTTCTACCGGTTGCTTAGTTGCCACATCTCTTTTCTCACTTGTTTCCCTATCAACCACAATGTTGACTTCCTATGTGTCGATATTCATTGTGTACAACACCTCAAAATCAGGATTTGTGTCCTCATGTGTTGTCTTCATACTCTTTATTGCTGGTTGATTTTCAGTAGTGTCTACCAGTGGAGTATCTAAAGGCGGTGGGGGTAAGTTGTCTGTTATCTTTATACTAGGAGGTCCACCAACCTTGCCTTTTCCTTTGTCCCTATCCTTTTGATATACCTTGAAGGTGTTAGGTTTTTGATACTCTTCCTATTTTTCTTTTTCTACCAGGAATATATCCCATGCATCTGTTGTTTCCTTTGTTATCTGATTCACTCTTCCTGGTATCAGTGCTACATGTCGGTGAGCAGTTGACAATACTGACCGGTTAGCCTCAGAGATTAATTGATCTATCTCATCAGGTGAATTAACTGGGTGTACTGCAAGTAGTTTTTCAATATTTATTTTCTTATCTAGCTCAATAATAGCTACTCTTCTAGCTTCTAGTCTGTTATATAGATCTATCGATATTTTATCAACAACTTGCATCAAAAATTTCTTGAAAATATCTAAGTGTAGTATTACATTGTTCTCTACTCTTTCTTTGTCATCAACGGATAGTGTGTTATACAGTTTGCTGATATTCTTCAACTTCCCATCCTCAATAATTTCATTTAGTAATTTATCAATAAGAGCTATAGTTTGTTTTGACTTCTTCTTAGGAGTCGACTTCTTTTTCTTTGGACTCAATTTCTTTGTTGAGGGCCTTACTGCCTATTGCTTCTATCTTTTTGGTGTAGGAGAAGGTGTTGGTGAAGGTTTTCTTTTCCTCTCAACTCTCTTGAATACTGCAGGTATGTCACTTTCTGAAGAAGTTCCAATCGGTGAAAGGTGTGTTTCCGGTTGGAGTGCTTCCAACTCAATTTTAGTTATGTCAGTTTGCTTTAGCACATCTTCTTTAATAGTTGTTTCCTGTCGGGTTCCTTTTCTAACAGTTGCCTCAACCTTTTAACTCTTTTCTTTGATTGAATTTGACTTTCTATAGTTTCAACATTACCAAATACTTCTTCTTTAGGTTCCTTAGGAGCTTCTAGGAGGGCTTTTGCATAGGTTTCTATTATGTTGTCATCAGTCTCATACCCCATTTCAGTAACCCAGATGGTTCTAGGAATAACTGCCTCCGTCCAAATTTCATCTTTCTTTATTAAAAAACAAATTTATTTTTTGTACTTATCCACAATAGCTTGTGATAACCTTACTCTTGTTTTCATTCGAGCTTTCAATGCTTGAAACTACTCATTTAAGTTTTTTTCCCTGTTCTCTCCTATATTGTTCAACAATTCTGATAGTTGTTTTCCTACCAGTATATCATATCCAAAATCTTTGGCGCCAATACCAAGTACTTGTTTGGGTATATATAGCATCAGACAAACAGGTAGGTTTCCAAATCTGAATGTTCCTTTCTTTTCCCTTTTGATCTTTGCTAAATTGTCTATTAGTTCATCTTTAATCCATTCACATATGTCTATCCTTGCATTATCATTTACCATATCATAGGCACTCTAATACATAGGCTAGAAATTGAGTTTAACCTATTTACATGTGTAGTCTTGTAACCTAAGATCATACTGATAAATCTTATATTTGTATTCTTTACATCGTTTACCCTTAGTGATCTCTTATCAAATGTTGCACCAGTTAGGTTTGTCACTAGATCATTTGAGACCTCCTTATTTTTGTCAGGTCTGTTGCCGGTGGAGGGTAACCCTGTCACAGCCTTTACTGCTTCTTTTGTGATTTTATGAACTGAGTCCAACCAGAAAAATTCATCATGTACTCTGCTTAATACTATCCTTATGATATCTTTGGGTAAATCTAGGATACTGAGAATTTCAGTGAAACCTAGGGTTTCTATTATCTTATGTTCAGGTTTGACATTTCCCGATTCATCACAAATCACAGATTTATACATATTCTTAATTTCCTCATCACCTATTTTATCAATATGATAGTGTATATACATTATAGGGTCTTCAGCATATACTACCCCTTTAGGTATTTGAGAAAATGCACCTAAGCTATCATCTTTCTTCGCAATTTTGGGAACTAGCTGGAATATGAGTCTAGGGCTTTTAATAACTTCAACAACAGTAGGGTTTGCAATAAATTCAGGAGTAGATGAAGATGCCATAGCTATAAATACCTTAATCTGCCTTAGGGATGAAAGATTTTATAGATTTCTTCGCTTCTTTGCTTGGAAAGCCTTTGCTCGAGATTTTCACGCTCTCGAAGATTTGAATGCTCGGTGAAATTAAAATGGAGCCAAAACACTTGTTTTATAATGTCATTTTCTTCACCTACCACATTTAATGCCTGTTGGTTAAGTCACAACTTAACTTATCTGTCTATAAAGAAGTAATCTCAACTTCTCACCATCAACCGAGGGAATAATAGCATGTTTTTCATTTAGTTGCTAAACCCCCAAAGGAATTTTCTTCAGTTAGATGAAGAGTCTCCTGTCGGTGGAGTGTTACTCTATTATGTCGGTGGAGGAGTATTCCCATCAAAATTCTGTTCTGACTTTCTGATCCATTGTTTTGAGAATTCTTATTTTACCTCTTCAACCTTTTCTTTACCTTTCAAACTAGCACCATTATTATTTGCCGGTGGTGCCTTACTTCTACAGAATTTTGCAATATGTCCAATCTTGTTACAAGCATAACAAGTCACATTATTTTTCTAAATAGCTTTCCCAAATCCTATGCCGGTTTGTGTTCTACATTGATTAGATAAGTGTCCAAATCTCCCATAAACATAACATCTTACATCCATTCTGCAATTCTCTAAATTATGACCAACTTTGTTGCATTTAGAACATTGACCAGTGGGTGTATTGGTGTTCTAATAATTTCTAGATCTACATTCATTTTCTCTATGACCATACTTGTTATAGTTAAAGCATTTGCCATTAAATATATAAGCATTTGGTTGCCTTACCGGTTTTCTATGATCATGTGTGTTTGCAGTACCAAAGATTTCACCAACTTCAAAGCCAAGGCCATTAGTGTCACCATTAGGTTTCTGATTCTTCAGCATGTCACCAAGTTATTCTGAGCTTTTCTTGAAGTTTTCTTTGTATTGATTTGCAGTAGCCAGTTCTCTTTCCAAGATTCCTTTCTATCTCATAAGTTCATTTGAGTCATTTTGTGTATGCATCAGATCTGTCTTCAACATATCATTTTCATAACTAAGTCTTGTGTTTTCATTTGCAGCATCATTCAGTCTTCTAGTCAGATCTTCTTCATTTTTCTTCCTATCTTCAATTTCTTTTGAAAATCTCATAGTCATATCTTGCATTTGATTCTTTGTAGTACTACTTTCTTGTCTCAGTTTGTATACCAGATCATTAAGAGTTTCCTTTTCATCTCCCTCTTTCTGCATCTTCTCACAAAGTTCTCTTCTGTTATTCCTTGCTATAGTGTAATTCTCTTGAAGTGATTGAATGATATCCTGAGTAGCCTTCAGATCATCTTCAAGTTTGATATTCTTCACCTTTTCTGCGTCATAGTCTAAAAGAGTTGTTTCCAATTGTTTCTTCAAGTTTTCCATCTCTACTAGTGCCAAGATCTTCCTCAAGTTGTTAGACTTCTGAAAATAGAGGACTAGGCTCTGATACCAATTGTTAGGATTCCCAAAGATACTGAGAGGGGGGGGTGAATCAATATCTAACTGGTTCTTGAATTTACTTGATTTAAAACATGTAAAGCATATCAATATTGTATACCGGTAAACCAAGAATAATGTAGTAAACAAGAATAAAAACAACCACACGAAAAGCACACCATAACACAGTAGTTTAACGAGGAAGCCCGGTGTGGGAAAAACCTTGGTGGGATTTGTGACCCACAATATTCGCTTACTGGCCAATAAGTGAATATTACTCTTACAATAGTGACCTGCACATGCAGGAAGGCCAAGTGCCTAGAGCTGACTGCTCAATTACAAAATAAGAAGTCACACTGACTTACAAATGGATTATACAAATCCACTATCTTGTACTGCTTCAAATTAGCATCTGCTATGCCAGATCCAGTACCGGTTTTAGCTCTACTTCATACATAAACCCTTAACCTATAATTCACATATTAGGTCTGCCTTATCTCACCTATCACATTATTTCAAAATGTTCTACAATGATCTCATACATAAATGAGTCATATTACAACTCGCCATGTGGGCTTACAATGATTTTATAATTAATTACAAAATACATTATAAACAAAATTCATGTCGGCTAGGGTGTCGATATCCATCCTTTCTTTGTCAGTGTTTTGTGTACTGGTGTAGAGTCTGTCATTGTCGGTGTCAGTATATTGTCTTGCCTGTATCATATGATTGCAAGGTTGCCATCAATAACAAAACCTTCAATCACCTACAATTTCTCATTGGAGTGTGCATTTGCCGACAATGTTAGCGCATATGCATTGGTTAGTGCTTATGTTTTCTTTGTTAGTGCATATGCATCATTTGATAGCGCTTTTGCATGTTCCACACATTCGTGCTTAGGGTTAGCACATTTGTTGAAAAAGTTAGTGCATATGCTTTGTTTAGTGCTTATGTTCAATAGGATAGTGCATATGCTCAAAAATAAATTTTTTGATAGATGCAAAAGCTAAAAATCACTTTCTTGATTAGATTTAACGTGTTTGATGTGCGTGTATGATGAATAATGATCTGATTGATTGATTTATAGATCAATTTGATTTATTTTGATAGATTAGCTCTAAGAAACTGATTTAGTTTTTGATGCAAGAACTTAGCAGAGTTTTGATTGAACTCAGTGATTGATAGAAAATCATGATTGATAGGTTTTAGAATGATTTGATAGCTTTAGTTGCTTCAGTTTGATTTGGTTGATTTGATAGCGTAAGTTGCTTTAGTTTGATCTGATAGATTAGCAATCACTTTGATTTGATAGATAGATAAGTGATGATTGATCTAATTCTCTTGGTAAATAGGAGAAACTTGATGTTCTCCAATGTTGGGAGAAATTCCCAGTAGTAAGTCATTTAGTGTCAAAGCTGACACGGGTAGAGGTGACACATATAGTTGCCAACGGTTTACGCCATCTGTTGTATATGCCTAAGATTATGCATAATAGAGGATTGTTGACGGCGTTAGCTGAGAGATGGCATAGTGAGCATACCACTTTCCACCTACCCATGAGTGAGATTAGTGTGATGCTTGAGGATGTCTATAGGATTCTACACATCCCAGTGACTGGTGAGTTAGTGCAGTATGATTTTCAGGATTGTGTTGGAACAGAGGCTTGCAGAGCCATTTTTGCTGATGAGCCCATCTGTAGAGGAGAGCTCCAATGGGAGGATATGGTTATGTATTACGAGACTCTCCCTATGATTCTTGCTAGTTTGATTGGAGGATTTATTTGTCGTGATAGGCGATCGTGAGGTTTTGTTGTTGGATGGGGTGAAATTTTTCAGTATGATGCAGCATCAGACTCGATATGCTTGGGGTGTTTGTATGCTAGCTCATTTATATCATGATCTTCATCAGGTGGTGTATGATGAGAGTGCTAGTTTGTCTACAGGATGCACACTATTGCAGATCTAGTGATGGGAGCACATTGCTATTACTCGGCCTATCCATCACAGAGTTTGTGGAGAGAGGCAGCCATATGTGTATCTATATGCAAGTATCCTTACTCAGCATAAGCTGGTTAAGATGGATTATTGGCATTGGTTTCTTGATTCATTGGATAGTATCAATTGGAGACCATATGTTGATTGTGAGCCATGGATGGATGATGCATGGACATTACCATTTATTATGCAGAGTAGATATCTCATTGGTCGGACTCCTTATATTATTGAGCGACAGTTGATTAGTCACATTCTTAGACATTTTGGTATCATTTAGCCTATGCCTACTAGTGTGACAATATATGCTTGGTTCTATAGAGATAGGCAAGATTGGGGACCTTCTTTATCATTTCACATTGCTCACGTAGAGTTTCTTGCTACTCTGAGAGTGGCTTATGATATGAGATTGCACATTCTTGATCCTAGTGTTATTGCAGAGTATGCTCAGTATATACTAGCACATCCATGTCCTCGTATTACTGATCCAGTAGATCCTCCTCCCATCTCAGGAGATGAGGATGATGATTCAGATGATCTAGTTTTTAGGAAATAGAGATGGAGATGAGAGCTTAGAGATGCTTAGGAGGCTGGGGGATATGGAGATGAGGGTGGGGATAGAGGTGGGGGTGGTAGGAGACCTAGATGGAGGGGAGGTCGATTGAGAGTCCTTTGAGGATCGTTTGGACCAGTTGGTAGGATTGGGAGACCATGTCCTATGGGTGGGAGAGATATTGGATAGATTGGGAGGGATACTAGCAGGGAAGGGATGAGATCACTGAGAGGGTTTCCATTGATAGGAGGAGGAAGGATGACTAGATTGGATGGGGGTTGCAGGAGAGGCATTAATTTTGGTCAGATTCAGCTAGACCCTAGGGTTATTGCAACTCGTGGTGGAGAGGATGAGGATCTAGAGGATCATGTTCCACTTATTAGACGACGGGTTCTGAGAGCTACTCGGATTGAGATTCTAGGAGGTGGACATGGAGGTGGTGCTAAGGGGATTGGGGTTCATGCACCACAGTAGGATTTACCAGAGCAGGATGCACCGAGCATAATATATGCCAGAGTAGGAGACCATTGATAGTCTTAGAGCATAGATTGATCATCTTCGAGCACAGGTACAAACTTTCATGGCTGAGAGGGATAGAGTTGTTAGGAGACATTAGGATACTCAGGGCATTCTTGATCATATTCAGCAGGTTGGATCACGTTCTCTCTCAGCTGACACTATTAGAGCACTAGTTCGGGTTGAGAAGGAGACTTTTCATTGGCAACAATTATATGAGGAGGTAGTCGTAGAGAGCCAGAGAGAAGGTAGTTATCATACCACTGTGTTGATGGATACTAGTAGTGGTGGAGTCATGGGACCTCCTCAGAGGAGTGGTGATCATGGGAGACATGCATCTGGAGGATCTTCTTGCCCACAGCCACAGAGATAGACAAAGTTAGGTGGTAGTGGTAGAGGACACTCGTGACTTGATTTGGAGGCACTTGTATTGTTTATCTGATATCATTGTATAGTTGGGCTTTTATTGTTTTATGATGATCTATATGCAGACATGGACTCTATATGATGATGATCTTTATTATGCATGTTACTCTATTTTATGATCTATATGCCTTGATTAAATGGATGCAGCGATTAGATGGATGATGATATGATGATGATTTTTCTTTCCTTGCTTTATGATAATGATCTAGATGATGCAATGATGGTTTTCTTTTTTTTTTCTGATTTTGATTTTGAAGACCTTGGATGCAAATGAAAATGATTATTTAACTTTAAATGATGCAATGATCTATATGGAAATGCAAATGAATGATTATGCAATATGCTATTCAAATGTTTTTTATTTTTAATGCAATTTAAAAATGATGTGAAAATGCAAATGCAATGATTGATTGATTATATGATTATGGGTCCAAGTGCAAAGATGCAATTAAATGAGATGAAATGATAAGACAAATAATAATGATGATATACCACATGATTAATGAAATACACTTATGATGAATGCAAATTAATGCAATGATTAAAATACAACTAAATGAAATGGATGATGATTAAAATAATTCTAAAATGAATGCACCGATGATGATCAAATGCAAATTGTTTTTGTTTGTCCAAGTATACTCAATCTTGATTTATGACCGTTGGTCTATGAATGAAATGAAATGCTTATAATGCAACTGACAATGAAAGCTTATAATGCAAATGAATAATGAGTTAATCTAAAATGATGAGCTAACTAAAAACTATAATGCCATTCTTCGTATGCTATCTTGTAACAGTGCTTGATTTCATCATTAAGCTTTAAAATGTTGTAAGAAAATACAAGCAACTTGACATAATGATCCAAGATGACTTGAGTATTTCTTACATGGATTTTGATATAGTAAGTTAATACAAGCAACTTGATATAATGAGTCAAGTTGACCTGAGTATTGCTTGCAGAATAGACCAGGATTATCTCCTTTCATGCATGACTTGGAATGTCCTCCTTGATCTTTTTCCAATCATATCCTGAGACAAGTACATATCGTAGTAAGAGATAAACCAAAGACAACAATCAAAGAAAATAAACATGCCCCATCATAGCTTCTCTAGTCATGGGCATCCTTGAGTCGCATAGAGTACATTATTAGCAATAAAATCGAGATATAAACACTAAATCTTGTATGTCATCCACATGTTCTTATGATCATTAACTGATATAATCATCTTGATGAATGATTTTTGATGATCCTTTATTACTTGCTGATTGATTCTTCAGTTTTCTGAGTTTCATGATTCAGTTATTGATGAAATGCCTTGATTTTTGTTGCTTTGTTGCTCATTATCTGTTTCAAAACCCTAGGTGTTTTTGGTTTTTCTAAGTTTTCTGAATGTTTTGAGATTTTCAAAGATTCAAAAGATCACCTTAGAAAAAGGAATTAGGATTTTGCCCCCAGTGGAAGCAAAAATTTATTATGGATATGTGAATTGATCAAGATCCAAACCATAGCGAGATACAAATGCAGATTGATTGATTCTGATAAAATCTAAAATAGTGACTATGACAAGTGTGTCAAAGATTGATAATTGTTGGTAAGCTGCATATTTCCTATGAAATGGTTCAAAGCAATGGATGTGAAAGATGGAACAGATAAGCTAAGATAGATGGAATCGATAGATGTGGTAGGATGGAGTGGATAGGTGTGCAAAGAAATCTCATAGATGGAGGAAATTACTTTGTAGATAGCGCCTATTTACCAGGTTTTCACCATCTAAATTTATTGCACTTTTCTCTCTTTTAGGGATTTTCTATTTTTCGAGGTTTTACTGATTTTTTAGGACTTTATATGCTTTTTATTGATTTTTTTCCAAGACTTTATATCTCAAGCATAGAATTTCTTGAGATGGATAGAATTGATAGGTTCATCAAACCAATCAGCTTCAGGGGTAGATAATTTGTATGCTCCTAATCTATATGTTCCTACTATGACAAAAGGTCCTAGCCAATTTGGTTCAAATTTCCCCTTCTTGTCTCGGTCTTGCTGATTTCTTGGATTCTCCCTTAAAACTATATCTCCAATCTGAAAAATGTGTGGCTTGACCCTATGGTTATAACTTCTTTCCATTCTTTGTTGATATACTTTTAAATGATCTTTTGTATTTTGGCGATGTTCCTAAATCAGTTCAAGTTCCTAGAGTCGAGAGACTCGTTGTTCTTCTTCTGGTATAAGACCTTTCAAGGATACTCGTAGAGAAGGTATCTCTACTTCTATAGGTAATATGGCTTTTGATCCATAGACCAAACAATATGGAGTTTCCCCCACTGGAGTGCAGATGCTAGTTCAGTATGCCCAAAGAGAAGGATTTAGCTGAATGTGCCAGTCGTTTCCAGCATCATTAATTGTTTTCTTCAAGATTTTCAAGATAGTTTTCTTTGATGCCTCAGCTTGACTATTTCCCTATGGATAATATGGAGTAGAAAACCTATGTCGGATATGAAATTTTTCACATAGCTCCTTCACATCTTGATTTTTGAATGGTCTTCCATTATCAGTGATAATGGTCATAGGAACTCCATAGAGACGGATTATATAATTCAAAATTAATGATGATATTTTTTTTCATGTCACTCTTGTTAAAGGCACTGCTTCAATCCATTTAGTAAAATATTCAGTAGCAACCAGAATAAACTTATGTCCATTAGAAGATGAGGGATTTATCTTTCCTACCAAATCAAGGCCCCATTGAGAAAATGGCCATGATCCTATCATAGGATATAACTCTTTGTGTCGGTGCATGAATGAGATTCCCATGGATCTGACATTGTTTGCATTTTCTAGCATATGTGAATGAATCTCTCTCCATAGTAGGCTAATAGTACCTATACGAAGAAGTTTCTTAGCCAATGTTAAACCACTTCAGTGTGTGCCACAAATACCTGCATGAACTTCGTTAACAAATTTCTCAGATTCTTCTTGTTCAAGACAACTCAACAAAGTACCATCTAGACAACGCCTATATAGGATATCGGCAATAATAGTATAGCAAGAGGACTGGTGGATAAAATTCCTTCTTTGATTGCAGGATAAGTCAAGAGGAAGGATATTTTCTTTTAAATATTGATAAGTTTGACCGTATAAGGATTGACTGGTTCCTGATCTATGAAAAAATTGGTAGGTATGTTGGGATTGAATGGTAGGGGTTAAGATATCTTCTAGGAGAAATGATGAATACTAAGAGGGGGGGGTGAATTAGTATACCAAAAAATATTGTACTTAAACACTTTAACAGTCTAGCAGTAAACTGGTAAAATAGTTTCACAGACAACCCGGTTAACATACCTGCAAACCAAATAGAAAATAAGGCATTCACCCATAGAATCACAATCACCATAACACAAGATATTTTGACGTGGAAACCCAAATGGGAAAAAACATGGTGAGATGAAACTAACAAGTAACTATCTATAGAATAGTAACCATACCGGTTAAGGTCATACAATGTTCTTTACCAGAACAGATCCTGTTAGGAATCTCAATCTCTGTTAGGAGATAAGTCCAATTAAAGACTACCTTGTGAGAGGATTTTAGATCCACAGATGTGAATCACCTTATTAGAGGATTTACAAAGGCTTTTCTAGGCCTACCTGGTTAAGGGTTTTTAACTTGTCAAAGATGTGAGTAATCAACAAGTGAATGATCTAGCAAATGGCACAGTCTGCTTGATTAGATCCATGGTAGCTCATTGCTAATGCATTTCAGCATTACTTCAGTCTTCAGTAAATCAACACTCTATTACAACACACAGACTTGATCTTCTCAGTTAAGATCACACATACAAGAACTTCATCAACCACCAAAAAACCTAACAACTACACACACATTCAAAACCCTAGACATGATGTCCTTAAAAGGAATCTAATTTCATGTCGGTCCAATAGGATTACATTGCAAGTTCCTAGGTTCATTGTATCTAGACACATTTGGTAACACGACACAAAATCACTGTCAAAGTGTCGGTGGATGGTAACTCATCACAAAAATATATCAGTTGGTAACTCATCATAGAGTATTACCGGTTTATACAACTTTATCGGTTACCAGTTGGTAACTTAGAGTAATATCGGTTCAATTATAAAATAGATTACCGGTTGACAAAAATGAAGACTGGGAAAATGATAACTACCGCTTCTAGCTCCTTTTCTCTGCTCCACTTGAGATCCTCAAACCGCTTGAGCTCTTCATGCCGCTTGGGTCTTCATACCACTTGAGATCGGTAAACACTTTCTATATAACATCGATAGTCTAAAGACTACAACATAATACCAGTTTGGAACAAATACCGGTTGAGCATAATTCATACATTCAAAAAGTGATCTCATAGAAAGTGTGTGTCCATCAATGACAATCACAACATAATCATAAAAAATGCCAACAATCTCCCCCTTTGGCATTGATGGCAACACTTAGGAAAAATTTTGACATCTAAGTGTTTTACAACAAAATTATGCCATAATAAAAAATACTCCCCCTAAGCATATACACTATCCCTTTTGCAGAAAATACAATGTATACTCCTTCATTACAGAGATAAACATGAAAGTATACATAGCATGCATCAAAATTTTAAATACAGAATACTACTCCCCCTTTGCCAACAATGACAAAGTACAACTAAATAACCCCTGTTCCATTAGCATTAAAATAATAAGAGTTTATGACAATAAAGAGTGAAACTTGTCAAAAACTGATTTAAAGTCCTACATAAATGTCTTCATGGATAAGGATCATGATTTAGCAATGAGGTAGCAACCTCATTCTCCATTTGCATCTGATAGACCTACTCTTCCATGGCATCCAAGGTACTCATCTCTTGAGTGACCATTAGGGCATCCAGATTGAGATAGCATTTTTGAAGAATTTGCAGTCTTGGTAGTAGGACTAGTTGAAGTTCCTGCAAATTTCATGTCTGGTTGCTTATCTCTGCCTCTATTCTTACAGACTGGATTTGAAACCTGTGAATGGTTTGCCCATATGTGGTGAAGGAATCATATGGCATCTTGAAGGTGCTTATGAATGACTGCATATCAGATTGCAGTTTGTCTTTCTGAGCAAGTACATCATCATAGGATAGATGGGGTTGACATATCTTACTAAGCAATATTTTCCCTCATCCATTGCATCTCTAATGTCCTTCTATTCCTTCTGTAGATTGGACCGGAGCTCATGTAACTTCTTCACCAAGGCAGTATTCAAAGCCTTTTGATGCTCCTTCTTGGCATTCGCTTCAGCAACCTCTTCCAAGATTTGGACCTGGTCCTCCACAACTGTGCATAAGAGTTTCAGTTGGGCTAGAGAGGAATTAGTATTGGGGAGATTGGTACTAGGTATCAAACCGGTAAGAGTGTCCACTGCAACTTGGATCACATCTTGCTCCTTCTTCCTTATCACTTCCAGGTGTTCTTGAGAAACTTTAATGCTTTGCAGCAGCTCCGATTCATTTGCAGATTGGAGGTCAACAGGACTGGTAATGTCAGTCGGTTTGGCTTGACTACCGGTTGCCTTTGGAGTCTCCACCTGACTGCTCTGTGTCGCTTCCTCTTTCTCTTTAGCTCTTTTCTTGTCCTCTTTCGCCTTCTTTTTCTCCTCTTCCTCTATCTTTCTTTTCTCTTCTTTCTGCTTCTCCTCTTCTTTCCGCTTCTCTTCGTCTTCATCCTTCTTCTTCTTCTCTTCTTTCTGCTTCTTCTTCTCCTCTTCCTTTCTCTTCTCCTCTTCCTTTTTCTTCTCCTCTTCCTGTTTCTTTCTCTCCTCTTCCTTTCTCTTCTCCTCTTCCTTTCTCTTCTCCACTTCCTATTTCTTTTTCTCCTCTTCCTTCTCCGCTTCCTTCTTCTTCTTCTCTTCCTCTTGTCTCTTTTCTTCTTCCTTTCGTTTCTTTTCTACTTCCTTCTCTTGTTTCTTATTTTCTTCTTTTCTCATGTCCTCTTCCTGTTTCCTCTTGTCTTCTTCTTTACTGAAGGTTCTTCAACCAGTGTTACTCTTTCCAAATAGGTGTCGGTTCTCTTTGCCTTTGGATCAAGGGGCGAGGCGAGTAGGGTAGAGGCATACCCATCTAGCATGTCATACATTACCTCATATCCCATGGGTTCCACTTCTTCCTATCTAGGCTCAACCACCTCCATTATGCACTCATCAACTTTAATGGTGAAGCAGATGTCATCTTCATATTTCTTGACAATATCGCCTGATATTCTCACTCTTTGGCTCATCTTGTGTCTGAACTCATCAAAGTATTTGTTCAGAACTTCCGGATAACCAGTTCCAACTGCTTGTAGGCTTTCCTTGATTTTCTTTGTAACCAGTTGGTCAGAAGACCACTGAATATCACCTACTCCTGGAAAGTAGCATTGGAATTAGAAGAACAATCCAACCAATAGTTGTCCGAATTTAAATCTCAAGGCATTGTCTTGTTTAATTGAATTCAGGTTCACCAGAAGTTGTCTTTGCATACAGGTGCACAAATCAAATGATGCATCTTCCTTGATCATCCTGTAGGCGGCATTTACCATTGCAGTAGAGACAGAGTTGATTCTGCTGGCATGGAAAGTCTGTTATCCTATCACCATACATGCATATTTGACCAGATCATCCTTGATGGAAATGACAATCATTCCCCGTGAGTCACTCGCCGAACCGGTGAGCTTGGTCATTTCCGTCTTACTGATCTTCCTTAGGGCTAACACTTCACTGACGTTACAGAAACCAGTGACAACATGAATTGCTTTCGGTATGATGTCATGTGTCCACTCTAAGTACATTTTATCACCGTGCACTCTGCTCAAAATGATGTGGATGTGATCATCTAAAAACTCTTCAAGGAAATAGACTGCATTATGAAGCTTCTTATTTTCTAGAATGCTAAATTCCAATTTGATCTTCTTGTCCTTCCCACAGAACAAACTCAACTGAGAACGGATCACCAAAGATCCTAGATCTTCAATCTTACAGTCAATTTAATTGGAAATGCCTTCCTCAACTATGACACTAGCAGGTATTTGAGATAGGGCATTATATTTTCCTTTCCATTGAATAAAGTCTACTAAATCAACGGGTGCACTAGAGCTAGGGTGTGATGCGGAAGCCATGATAAACAGAGAAATTTGAAAAGTACCTTAGTAAATCAAAATTTAAAGCTCACAAATTATACTTCACCACACACTCCTTTGGTTGTTGAAATACCACTTTGTGTTCTACACTTCACCAATAGATGTTAGCTTCTAAGTCTTCTTAAAGATTTTGAAAAATTCTTCGAATCGCAATCCAAATCGCTTTTCTTCACTCAGTGCTTAAAAACTTCTTCGCTCGAGAACTGATAAGTGAAAAATGACTTGAAAAATTCTTTTAAACAAGTTTTTCACCTACCATAATAAATGTTCCACTATTAGGGCGTAAACCCTTATTTTCCTTTTATCGTTTCCGGTCTTCTGCCAACTGACATGTATCACATACCGATTAAGGTATTTTACCAGTGTAAACCAGGGGTTCGAAACATTTCACCATTTGGTCCCCCTAAGCTTTTCTAATGCTTAGTTTGTCGGTTCAGCGACTTCCACACTGGGTGTAGAAACCAGTTCTTCTTGAATCACTTCTTTTGGCTTCTTCTTCCAAGTTTTCTTCATATCCACTTGAACAGTTTCAACATCAATCTTTCCTTCTAGAGTGACCGGTATATCATCTGATATATTCTTTCTAGTTCTACAGAATCTTGTTGTATGCCCCGGTTTGTTGCAATGATAACAAATCATTCCAGGTGCTCTCCAAGGTCCATTATTCATGTTTTCATTTTTCCTTATGCATGTTGCAGTAGTGTGACCATGACCATGACAAATCAAACAGTTTTCTCTCCATCTGGTTGCCGATTGATAGCCACCGCTACCTGACTGATGATTATAGGTATTAAACCGGTTTGGATGCTGGTTCCCAGAGGGTTCAAGAAAAACTCCTTGACTCAATTGAGGATACCTTCCGGTATTGTGCATAACAGACCTGCATTCAAATTCTCTATGCCCAAACTTGTTGCATGCATAACAATTACCATTGAATCTATTGGGTCTAGGCTTATCATTTAGAAAATAAGGAAAATTATTGTAAGCCTTACTTCTATAGACATTGCCAGTGTGTCCTTCCTTGAGACAAGTAAAGAAAATAGGTTTGAACTTCTTCTTACCTTTATCCTTTGGTGTCGGTTGTTTCTTTGATGCTCCATCTTTTGTTCCAAAGGTCTCTCCTTCCTCATAATCAGAGAAACCAAGTCCATTGGTATTCTTTATCGATTTAACTGATTCAAGCTTCTGCTCTAGCTTGATGGTACTCTTATTGAATTTGGCAAGTATTTCCTTAGACTCAGTGAGTTCTTTGGAAATAGCAGCATTGGATTCCTTCAAGGTTGCATTCTCAGAAATAGCCATGTTTAGTTCATCTTGCACTTCTTCTTTTTCCACTTTACTCTCTTGGAGATGAGCGATGAGAACACTGACTTCTTGCTTCAGCTTGGAGATCTCATGATCTTTGTCTTTTACTAGATCTTCAGTTTTCCTCCAGTTCTCAAGCTCTTGACACATTCGGATAGTCAATCCTTCCAACTCCTTTCTCAGGTTGGTATTGGATTTATTCAATTTTTCCACTTCTTGAACTAGGGCTTCCATGTCCACTTCATCAGAAGAACTGTTTTCAGTTAGCTCCATCAGTTTTTCAGCATGCTCTCTTTTTTTTGCCTGAGAGGCCTTATATTTGACTTTAAGTTCATCATAGGCTTGCTTAGTCTGAGTGAGAAGATGAGTAAGTTCCCTCACAGTATATTCCCCCATATCTCTTTCCAATTGGTTAGACTTATAGAAAGGTTGGCTCTGATACCAATTGATGAATACTAAGAGGGGGGGTGAATTAGTATACCAAAAAATACTGTACTTAAACACTTTAATAGTCTAGCAGTAAACTAGTAAAATAGTTTCACAAACAAACTGGTTAACACACATGCAAACCAAATAGAAAATAAGGCATTCACCCATAGAAGTACAATCACCATAAAACAAGAGATTTTGACGTGGAAACCCAAATGGGAAAAACCACGATGAGATGAAACTCACAAGTAACTATCTGCAGAATAGTAACCAGACCGGTTAAGGTCAGACCAGTTAAGGTCATACAAGGTTCTTTACCAAAATAGATCCTGTTAGGAATCTCAATCTCTGTTACGAGATAAGTATGATTAAATACTACCTTGTGAGAGGATTTCAGATCCACAGATGTGAATCACCTTGTTAGAGTATTTACAAAGGCTTTTCTGGGCCTACCCGGTTAAGGGTTTCTGACTTGTCAAAGATGTGAGTAATCAACAAGTGAATGATCTAGCAAATGGCACAATCTTCTTGATTAGATCCATGGTAGCTCATTGCTAATGCATTTCAACATTACTTCAGTCTTCAGTAAATCCACACTCTGTTATAGCACACAGACTTGATCTTCTCAGTTAAGATCGCACATACAAGAACTTCGTCAACCACCAAAAAACCTAACAGCTACACACACATTCAAAACCCTAGACATGATGTTCTTAAAAGGAATTTGATTTCATGTCGGTCCAATAGGATTACATTGCAAGTTCCTAGGTTCATTGTATCTAGACACATTTGGTAACACGACACAAAATCACCATCAAATTGTCGATGGATGGTAACTCATCACAAAAATATATCGGTTGGTAACTCATCATAGAGTATTACCAGTTTATACAACTTTACCGGTTACTGATTGGTAACTCAAAGTAATACCAGTTCAATTATAAAACAGATTACCAGTTGATAAAAATGAAGACTAGGAAAATGATAACTGCCGCTTCTAGCTCCTTTGCTTCGCTCCACTTGAGATCCTCAAACCACTTGAGCTCTTCATTCTGCTTGGGTTTTCATACTACTTGAGATCGGTAAACACTTTCTGTATAACATCGATAGTCTAAAGACTGCAACATAATACTGGTTTGGAACAAATACTGGTTGAGCATAACTCATACATTCAAAAAGTGATCTCATAGCAAGTGTGTGTCCATCAATGACAATCACAACATAATCATCAAAAATGCCAACAATAAATTCATAACGATGTTGATTCTCCTTATTTTGCAAGAGAGATGCTATTGTAGCCATTGCATCTGCTACTTTATTCTCATTTCTTAGAATCTAGGTGAATGATATTTCTTTAAAGTGTTCTTTAAACTCCTCTACTAGCTGTTTGTATGGCATGAGCTTACCATCCTTAGTTTGATATACATCATTTATTTGGTTGATGATAAGATGTGAATCACCATAGACATGTAGTTCTTTGACATTCCATTCAATGGCCATCTCAAGCCCAATAGCCAATGCTTCATAGCCTGCAGTATTATTGGTGCATGGAAACCGCAGTCTATATGATTTCAGAATTGTGTGTCCGTGAGGTGTGATGAAAAATATTCCTACGCCTGATCCATATTGTGTATAAGAACCATCAAAGTACAATTCCCAAAATTTTGTACTTAATGTCAAAATATCTGCATCATAAAATTTGATGTGCAAAGGCATGTCATTTTGTAAAGGTGCATCAGCCAATTGCTCAGGGATGACCTTTCCCTTGATAGATTTTATGTCAACATACTCTACATCAAATTTACTCAGTATCATAACCCATTTGGCTAGTATCCCTGTCAAGGTTGACTTTCTCAACAAATATTTGAGGGGATCTATCTTTTCTATTAGTTTTACAGAATGAATCAACATATAATGTCGTAGCTTCTGAGTTGCAAATACAACTGCTAGACATGTCTTTTCTATTGAGGAATAATTTAATTCATAACCAACAAGCGTTCTACTGATATAATATATTGCTCTCTCTTTTCCTTCTTCATCATGTTGAGCTAGGAGAGCTCCTAATGATACATTTCTTACTGAGATATAGAGCAACAATGGTTTCCCTTTGGTTGGTGATACCAGTACTGGAGTACTCATAAGATATTCTTTTATTTGCAAAAAAGATTCTTCACATTTTAGTGTTAGGTCCTGGAGACAACTGAGAGGGGGGGTGAATCAGTTCTCTAATAATATTAATCTAAAAACAACTTAATCAAATTACTGTTTAATACTGGTGGAACATTCTGTTATACCGGTGGGTAGATTTAATAGATAAATGCAATACCGGTAAAGATTAAAGCATGAAACTAAAAGACAAAGACATCCACAACACATAACACCAATATTTGTATGTGGAAACCTTGTAAGGGGGAAAACCACAGTGGGAAACCTTACCCACAATCAGATGATACTACTGCAGATAGTAAGTGTACATAAATGGGGTCTGTACATGCAAAAAGGCCAAGCGCCTAGAGCTCACTGCTCATTCACAAATGGGAGTCACACTGACTACAATTGGATGGTTAAATCCAATAAGAATGTACTGCACAAAATAGCATCTTCATATGTTGGATTCAGTACCGGTGTAGTTCTGATATGCTTTCACAAAAACCTAGCTTCACCTTCAAATGATGTTTGTGTGTATAGCTCTGCTTAATCTCACATATACATTCACACAAATCCTTTTTCTTACCTTCCACGCTTGATCTTACAATTAAGATCTTACATTTATACCATAACCTAAGACCAATTTTATTAGGTCGACTCTACAAGATATTACAATAAAATCATTTTACAAACAATACAATATCCGATGTAATAACCGATTGAACATGTCGGCTTACAGCATTTACAATAGTAATTAATCAACTCCATAACATGTCATGCTGATCTGGAAAAGATAAACCTGTCGGTGTAACCCTAGACCTATTTGCCGGTAACAGCAAATATGCAAATACGAATATGCCAATAAGCAATTCTCCAAAATAAGATGTCCAAACAATTTCTTCAACATTACCAAGTGTTTTCCAAGTCATTCCAAGTATCAGTGTGCTATGTACCGGTGACTATGCAAAAGTCACTAGCTTGTCGGTGAATATTGTTGGATCTCCAAAGTGCTAGAGTTTTAATAGGTGTTGACATCAATGACAAAACCATACCAAAATACCAACAATCTCCCCCTTTGGCATTGATGGCAACACAAGATGGAAAAACCATCAAAGTGCCAAAATAGAAATGCCAAATACAAAAACCAACAATCTCCCCAAAGTAACAATCTCTCCCCCTGAGAGTAACATGTGTTTCCTTATGTTTTTCTGTACCAATCTCTTCCCAAGAGATAATGTGTTTTTCCATAGATATCTCTCCCCCTTTGACATCAAATGCCAAAGTTACAACAAAATCAGGTCCATATACAAAATACCAACCAATTACAATATACCAACTACTCCCCCTGAGAATTAGCTTCCTCATCAAATCCGGAGTAAGAATATATCTCTGTTAATTTTGTCAGTTGATGACAGACATCAACTCTTTAAGTGTCTACCGGTGGGGGTATGACCCCAAGCTGTTCTCTAAGATATTCAAAGGTCTCCTTAGGCAAAGGTTTAGTGAAAATGTCTGTAAGCTGCTCTTTAGTATTCACATAAACCAGTTTTATCTCTTTTTCTTCAACTTTCTCCCTTAGAAAATTCAGTTTGATTGAAACATGTTTTATTTTAGAATGTAGTACCGGATTCTTAGATATATCAATTGTTGTTGTATTGTCACAATAGATAGTTATAGGTTCCTTGCATTTTACCTTTAAATCTTTCAACATTTGTTTAAGCCATAGTACATGTGTACAGTTAGTTGTTGCTGCAACATATTCTGATTCTGCTGTTGATAAAGATGTGCAACTCTGTTTCTTACTCAACCAAGAAACTAGTCTGCTTCCAAGAAAAAATGCTCCGCCGATGGTGCTTTTTCTATCATAAATATCTCCTACCCAATTTGCATCTGTGTATGCACATAGGTCAAAGTTTTCATCTCTAGGATACCATAATCCAAGATTTGTAGTGCCTTGTAAGTACCGAAAAATCCTTTTTACAGCTGATTCATGATTTTCTCTAGGATTACTCTGAAATGTTGAAACAATACATACTGCATTCATGATATTAGGTCTGGTTTGTGTCAAATACAGTAAACCTCCTATCATAGATTTGTACCTTGTTGGATTAATAGGTGTAGATTCATCCCTTAAAGATAGTTTGTCATTTGTAGTCATAGGTGTGCTTATCGGTTTAGAGTTCTCCATCCCAAATTTCTTAAGTAACTCTTTTAAGTATTTTGATTGACTTAAGAATATACCTTTGTCAGTCTGAGATATCTGCAATCCTAAAAAGAATCTTATTTCACCAATCATAGACATTTCAAATTCTTGCTGCATTTTAATAGAAAAGTCTTTACACAATCCATCTTCTCCTCCAAATACTATATCATCAACAAAAACTTCTATAGCCAAGATGTCATCATTAGTCACTTTATAGTATAGATTACTATTAGCATTACCTTTAGAAAAACCAATCTTTAAAAGATACTTATCTAGTCTTTCATACCAAGCTCTTGGAGCTTGCTTCAATCCATACAAAGCTTTCCTTAACCTGCAAACCATATCTTTGTCATCTGTTAAAGAAAATCCATCATGATGTTCAATATAAACTTCCTCTTCAAGATCTCCATTCAGAAATGCACATTTAATATCCATCTGATATACTTTGTAGTTCTTGTGTGCTGCAAAGGCCAAAAATAATCTAACTGCCTCAATTCTAGCTACTGGTGCAAAGGTTTCATTATAGTCAACTCCTTCCTTTTGAGAATATCCCTTACACACTAGTCTTGCTTTATTTCTGATAACCTTACCATATTCATTTAGTTTGTTTCTGAATACCCATTTTGTTCCAATTACATTTTTATCTTTAGGCTGGGGAACTAGTGTCCAAGTTTTATTTTTCTCAATTTGCTCTAATTCTTCTTCCATAGCTTTAGTCCAATATTTATCTTCACATGCCTCATTAATTGATGATGGTTCAATTTGAGAAATAAGACATACCTCTTCATTTGCCAATCTTCCTCTTGTCATAACTCCTTTGTATGTGTTTCCAATTATCTGATCTTCAGAATGATTCAATCTTACATACCAGGGTGTCTTTGTTTGTTGTAGTTCTTCAGTCATAGTGGAATTTTTAGATGATACCGGTGTAACTAGATCTTCACTTTGTACCGGTGGATTCAGTGTAGGTTCATTTGTTAGAATTTTTGTTGCCGGTTCAAAATCTATATACCTTGAAATTCCTCTGAATTGTTCATCAATCTTTACATTTGTACTCTCAACAATTTTCTGAAATCTCTTGTTAAAACATCTATATGCTTTACTCTTAGATGAATAACCAAGAAATATTCCTTCATCACTTCTAGGATCAAATTTCCCAATATACTCATCTCTTCTAATGTAACATTTACTTCCAAATATTCTGAAATATTTAAGAGTAGGAGTAATACCAAGCCATAGTTCATGAGGGGTCTTACCGGTTTCACCTTTGATGTGAACTTTGTTGAATGTATAGACCGATGTACTTACTGCCTCTCTCCAATATACATGTGGTAAATTTTCTTCTAATAACATACTTTTGGCTGCATCCAAGATAGTTATGTTTTTCCTTTCAACAACTCCATTCTGTTGTGGTGTCCGAGGTGCTAATAGTTGTCTTCTAATTCCATTCACTTCACAAAATGCATTAAACTCCTTAGATGTAAATTCACCTCCTTGATCTGATCTTAAACATTTGATTTTCTTACCTGTTTCATTTTCAACCGTTGCTTTGAATAATTTAAACTTTCCAAGTGCTTCTGGTTTTTCTCTGAGAAAAGTAACCCAATACATTCTAGAATAATCATCAATGATTAGCATGAAATATCTATCACCTTGTAAGCTTTTAGTTCTAGCTAGACCACATAAATCAGTATGAATTAAATCAAGAGCATTATTGGATTTTTCTGGAATACTTTTGAAACTAGCTCTAGCTTGTTTTCCAAATTGACATTCCTTACATATTGTGTTGTGAGGTTTGACAATTTTAGGTAAATCTCTAATTGCCTTAGTAGTACTGATTTTTACCATAAAATCAAAGTTTACATGACAGAGTCTCTTATGCCATAACCAACTTTCATCAATGTGTGCAATCAAGCATGTCTTTTCACTATTATTCAAATGAAAGATATTACCTCTAGTCTGATTACCGGTTGCAATTTCTAAACCAGTTCTATTCATGATTTTACATTTTCAATTTTTGAATTGTAACTGAAATCCTTTCTCAACTAATTGACCAACACTCAAAAGATTATGCTTTAAACCTTCAACATAGTAGACAATGTCAGTGTTATGCTTACAATCAAAAGATATTGAACCCTTACCTTTGATTTGACAAGCTTTGTCATCTCCAAATCTTACTAAGCCTCCATTATATTCTTGAAAGTTCAAGAATTTACTTTTATCTCTTGTCATATGATGTGAGCATCCAGAATCAATGATCCATTCATCATTTACTTCAATTTTAGCCACTAAGGCCTGCTCTACCAGTTGGACTGTAGGTGCCAGTTGATCTTCTATTATAGCAACAAAAACACATCCATTGTCTATTGGATCATCATCAGAATCATCAGTCACTCCTTCATCAGCTACATAACAAGATTTGTCTTTGTTCTTCTTAAATCTGTATCTCTGATATTCAGGATTAGGCTTGTATGTCCTTCTAGCTTCTTCTCTTAGTCTAGCATGTCTATCAGGGCATCTTGAAGCCATATGACCAATCTTATTATAGTTAAAACATTTAAAGGGTCCTTTACCTTCATACTTACTTCCAACTGGACCTTTAGGCATTTTTCTTGCAAATAGTGCTTCAAGCTCTTCAAGTTCTTCATTTTTTTTCCTGCTTTCCTCAAGTTCTCTTGCATAAAAAGCTTTCCAATCAGATTTGTCAAATGATGATGCAGATGATGTTGATGCTTTAAAGGCTAACTCTGTCTTTATAGTAGCAACAGGACCAAATTCCTCAATTTCAAAGGCTGAAAGTTTTCCAATCAATGTATCCCTAATTACTGATGTATTAGGCATTGTTCTTAACTCATTTATAGTAGTAACCTTCATTTTATATGCTGGTGGCAATCCTCTTAAAACTTTTGAAACAATTTCATATTCACTTAAGGTTCCTCCACAACATTTAATACCCAAAACAATTTCATTAACTCTTTCCATAAAAGCAGAAATCCTTTCATCTTCTTCCATTTTCAGATTTTCATTCCTGACCCGGAAGCTTTCAAGTTTTGCAATTTTGACTATGGAATCTCCTTCATTCAGTGTTTCCAAATGATCCCAAATAGATTTAGTAGTTGATCTATCTTATAATCCCATGATTTATTGATCTGTTAATGCGCTCAAAAGTGCTTCTCTTGCTTTGCAATCATTTTCCTCATCTTTAGTCAAGTTAGGTGGATTAGGCTGACTGGAAGTAGCAGCAGTATAACCATTCTTTATGACTTCCTAGATGTCCTTTCCAATGCAATTCAAATGTGTCTCCATTCTGATCTTCCATATGCCATAGTTCATTCCATCATGTTTAGGACTGTCCTTCCTGAAATAGTTAGTAGACATTGGATCTCCTCAAGTTGTTAAACTTCTGCAAAAAAGGACTAAGCTCTGATACCAATTGTTAGGTCTCGGAGACAACTGAGAGGGGGGGTGAATCAGTTGTCTAATAATATTAATCTAAAAACAACTTAATCAAATTACTATTTAATACCGGTGGAACAGTCTGTTATACTGGTGGATAGATTTAACAGATAAATACAATACCGGTAAAGATTAATGCATGAAACTAAAAGACAAATTCATCCACAACACATAACACCAATATTTGTACGTGGAAACTCTATAAGGGGAAAAACCACGGTGGGAAACCTTACCCACAATCAGATGATACTACTGCAAATAGTAAGTGTACATAAATGGGATCTGCACATGCAGAAAGGCCAAGCGCCTAGAGCTCACTGCTCATTCACAAATGGGAGTCACATTGACTACAATTGGATGGTTAAATCCAATAAGAATGTACTGCACAAAATAGCATCTTCATATGCTGGATTCAGTACCGGTGTAGTTCTGATATGCTTTCACAAAAACCTAGATTCACCTTCAAATGATCTATGCATGTATAGCTCTTCTTAATCTCGCATATACCTTCGCACAAATCCTTTTTCTTACCTTCCACACTTGATCTTACAATTAAGATCTTACATTTATACCATAACATAAGACCAATTTTAGTAGGTCGGCTCTACAAGATATTACAATAAAATCATTTTACAAACAATACAATATCCGATGCAATAACTGATTGAACATGTCGGCTTAAAGAATTTACAACAATAATTAATCAACTCCATAACATGCCATGCTGATCTGGAAAAGACAAACCTGTCGGTGTAACCCTGGACCTATTTGACGGTAACAACAAATATGCAAATACGAATATGCCAATAAGCAATTCTCCAAAATAAGATGTCCAAACAATGTCTTTGACATTACCAAGTGTTTTCCAAGTCATTCCAAGTGCTGGTGATCATTATTTCTTGTCGGTGTGCTATGTACCGGTGACTATGCAAAAGTCACTTGCTTGCTGGTGAATGTTGTTGGATCTCCAAAGTGCTAGAGTTTTAGAAGGTGTTGACATCAATGACAAAACCATACCAAAATACCAACATTTAGATCCCATATGAATGGAATATTTTTATGTAAAATATGGGTGAATGGAAGACATCTATCTGCTAACTGAGAGACAAATCTCTTGATTGATTGCAATCTTCCTTGTAAAGATTGCAATTGACTTATGTTCCTAGGTGACTCCATCTCCATGTTGGCTTTGACCTTTTTAGGATCTACTTCAATTCGATGAGCTAATATAATGTACCCAAGGAGTTTTCCAGAGGTTACCCCAAATGCACATTTCTTTGGATTTAATCTCAATTGATATCTTTCCAGCCTGTCAAAAATCTTGCTTAAGATGTTCAAATTTTCTTGTCTTGTATGAGATTTTGTAAGTATATCATCGATATAATCTTCCATAAATGTATGCATCATATCATGGAAAAATGTCATCATAGCCCTTTGATAAGTTGCTCCTGCATTCTTAAGCCCAAATGGCATAACATTCCAGCAATACGTTCCCCATGCATAGGTGAAAGTTTTCTTTTCTTGATCTTTAGGTGCGATTCTTATTTGATTATATCCTGAGAAGCCATCCATTAATGAAAACATCTCATGCTCTGCTGATAAGTCCACTATTATATCAATGTTTGGTAGCGGGAAATCATCTTTTGGACATGCCTTATTCAGATCTCTGAAATCTATACAAACTCTTATGCTTTTATCTGGTTTTGACACTAGTATAATAGTTGGAACCCATTTTGGATAAGCAATAGGTCTTATAAAACCCACTTCTAATAGTTTCTTCAGTTTGGTTTTTACAAGAAGAGCAATGTGTGGATTTAAATGGTTTTGCTTTTAATTCCACATTAAGATGATGAATGATAAGATCTGGATTAAGTGTTGGCATATCTGCATAGGACCAAGAAACATTTATTTGTCTTTTCTTAAATAATTCCATGTATTCTTTCCTCTCTTCTTCTAATAATGAGGTAGCATAATGAAGTATTTTAGGATCTTTTGATGTACCAATGTTTACTGCTTCTGTTGGTTCTATTAGGAAAGCAGATCTCTCCTGCAAATATGCAGGAAGAATGTCAAACTTTCCATCTTCTGGTGCCTCAAAGAGGTTTGTACCATCAGATACGTCCTTTATTTTCCCTTTTGATGGGTCTAGTGTTGCCATGAAATGGTTTTCAATAATAGGTATCCTTCCTTGTTTTATTTCACTTTTGCAACTGGAAAGTTTGGCATTCTCCTAACTATGAGAAACATTACTTGATTCTGTAATGGAAGATATCTTAGGTGTGATGGGTTCGACAACATTAAGGTACACAGCTAATTCATGATCATTGGAAAATACATTTAGTTCAGGGTTGTCTAAATTATCCCAATCAATTAGTTCGGGATGAAGAAGGGGTAAATCATAATCACTGTCATCATTAGGTACTTCAATGTTCATGACATAATGATCATAATTTGGCATAGAATAGGTACTTTCATAGATTAAATGTTTTTTTGAATTGTCTTTCCCAAGCATCTCCCAATTAGTTCTAACAAAATTAGTATTAGCATTTTGTAGTTCATACTTAAGTGGTTCTTCAACTGATGTTTGTCCCTTAAATGAATGGATTATATCAACACACACATCTTTAATACTACAAATTCCTTCTTGATTGACCTCATTTACATTTTGGAATTGACATACTTGTGTAAATGATAAAGAGTATTCTTTTGCTAGAGTTTGTCTCCTTTCAAACTCAACTTCTTCTAGACTAATAGTCAATCCAACTTGACTATCTCTTAATTCTTCTATGGTTCTGCCACATCTAGATACATCTTGTTCCTCTTTTGATGAAAATCTTATATTTCCAGATGCTTGATCTATCCATGTTTGTACTTCTTGTGGAATTACTTCTTTGTCTATGACATTCCCTTTCCTTTTTGCATACGCCTCTTTTCTCTGAATTCTAAGTTTTTCTTGCCTTCTTCCTAACTCCATCTTTTGTTTTGTAATAGACAAGTCTTCTTTCGTGATAGATGCTTGGTCTTCATTGTTTTCCTTACTTGATGTAGTAGATAAGACATCTCGACCCCATTCATACTCGTTTGAATCTGTCTCTGAATCATGATCTAGGACTACTCCACTATACCATACAGGAATGTTGTATGGTGCAAAGAGTTCCCTGATTTCTGCCATCTCTATTTTTGCTGCTTCTAAAATATCTTGTTCAGATTTTGCATTTTTTTGTATTTCCAAAACTTGTTGACAATATTTTTCTTTACCCTTGATGATAATCTCCTTGTCTTTCTTTTCATGTTATTCTTGCTTCTTTTGTTTATTGGTTACTATTTCCGCCGCTTGATGTAGCTTTTCCTGCCACTTTTCTTCTTTAGAGATTGATTTCTTTCTCCACTTTTGTTGTTGATGATCATGTTGCTTTTGATTTAATTTTAGATATCCAAGCTTGGATTTATCTTCTTTTGATTGCAAGTGTGGACAAATAGGTTCTGAAATACCTTGATGTCGCTTACCAAATGGTCATTTTCCTTCATATCCCATTTTTTGCATGATTTCATAACCTTTACCATATTGTTTAATGGGAATATTGACTTCTGTTGTTATTGCTATAGTTTTATCTTCATCCTTGTACAACCAACCAAGAATGTCTTTGTCTTCATTTTCTTCTTCAATAGTTCCAACACTAACAAATGTTCCCTTAAACACATGTTTTGATCTTTCTGATGTCTTTGATTGAATATCTGTAGGCTTTCCATATGACTTAGGGGAAAGTGGAAAATTATGCAAAGAATATTTTCCCATTCCTTCATCATTTAATTTGATCTTTTCCTCAAAAGCTTCCCATAACTTTTCTTGAATTTCTTTAGTAGGATATACTGATTCTTTGTTATGTGGAACTCTTGCATCTTGTGTTGGCTTCAAATTGTTACAATATTGACTAGAATCTGCAATTATAGTGATCTCTCGTCCTTCATGAGGAAATTTTACACATTGATGATATGTAGAAGGAACTTCTTGCATTTTGTAAGAGAGATTCAAATCTAAAACCTGACACAATGTATTCCTTTCCACAGGTCCTATTTTAATTGGCAACACAACAATTCCTTTAGAAGAACGTTTTGCTTCATCATAAGCCTTGATGGTTATTTTCTTTTTCGGCTCCACTACATTTTCTGAATACCCCAAATATTTTATCAAACTTAATGCACAAGTGTTTAAGCCAGTTCCTCCATCTATGAGTACACAATTGACACGAGTTTTATTGATGGTGACTTCAACATGTAAGGGAGCATTGTGAGGATGTTGTAAGGATGCGTCATCATTTTCAAAAAATGATAAGCAATGAGGAGCTATAAGGTGTCCTACCATGTTTTGGAACTGATCTATATCCAAATCTTTTGAAACTGTTGTTTCCACTAAAGCTTTCTCCAAAATTTCCTTATGCATAGGTGAAACTTTGAGAAGTTCCAGAATTGATATTTGAGCGGGTATTCTTTGTAATTGCTCTACTAAGTTGTATTGTTGTGAAGTGGATGTTGGGTCTTTTGTTATACCTGGAAAGGTAACCTTTGCTTTTCTTCTCATAATAACATTAATTGGCTCAGAAGATGGATTATCTTCAACAGTGATAACATTTACCACATCATCATATATATAAGTGTAATTCACTTTGTCTTTTCCTTTGTCATCTTTTAATTGGGATTGTTCACCTTTGTCATAATTCAGAAGTGGAGATTTGAAAGCTAGGTGTGGTTCCTTTGTCTTATGGCTATCCACTGTGATGGTTCCATTATCGATTAGATCTTGGATAAGTTGTTTCAATCTCTAACAATCATTTGTTTGTTGTCCTTTATTCCGATGGTAATTGCAAAAATTATTGTCATTCCACCAATTTGGCTTGACAGGTGGTTCATAACTTCTTGCTTCTGGTAAAACAATCAATTTGTTGGCCAGCAGGGTTTTTAGAGCTGATTCCAAAGGTTCTCCAATGTTTGTGAATTTCCTCCGAGGATTGGAGAAAAAGGACTTGGCTTTATCATTTTCTGGATTGTTATTGCTTGGGATTTGACTTGATAGATTAAATATTGGTTGTTGTTGTTTTGTAGCACTTTTATCATCATTTCCTCCATTGCTGACATTCCTATTCTTTGACTAGAACTTGGGTTTGTCATTGTTGTTGTTGTTGTTGTTGTTGTTGTTGTTGTTGTTGTTGTAGGAATTATTGTAAAGTTTTAGCTCTCCTTTCTTTACCATCACGTTCTCTATTTTCAGACCATTCTCGATCATTTTGGCAAAAGAGGGAGGACATTGCATTCTTAGTCGATAACTCATTTCATTGATAAGATTATCAATGAATATGTCCATTTTTTCTTGATCAGGTACATCTCGAGGATACCTATTAAACATGTGTTTCCATTGTTGTAAGAAGATCATAAAAGATTCACCATTCTTTTATTTAACATTGCATAGATCCAACATTATTATCTCATTCCTTATATTATAAGAGTATTGTGAAATAAATCTATTCACAAGTTCTTCAAAAGATTTGATTCCGGATGGTAATCTTGAAAACCACTCCATTGATTGTCCATTTAAACTCCTAAGAAAAAGATGCATAAGGTAAGTTTCATCATGAGAAAATTCCATGCTCATAGTACAAAACTCCCTAATGTGATCCCAAGGATCAAATTTTCCATCGTATTTGTCATATTTAGGAATCTCGCAATGTTGTGGAAATGGTATCATATTCAAATTCTTATCAAAAGGATATGGGCATATATCTTCCAATGAATACTTCTTGGAGCTTGTTCCATTTTGCATATCTTGTACCTGTTGTTGTAGAGTTTGCGTTTGTTGAGTAAGGTTTAACAATGGATTATCCACATAGTTTCTCCTTGTTTCTTCGTAAGTTCTTTTATCATTGTGCTCTTTTCTTGTGTCGTCCCTTTCTTTCCTTGTTTCTTCATGACTTTATTTGTTCATATCTTCGTTATTTGGATCATCTATGTTTTGGGTGTTACTTGCCTCCACATCTTGTTTGAAGCTTTCTATGTTAAAGTCTTGTGGTATTTTAGCTCCAGATTTTGCCAACATTAAGAGATATTTCTCTTTTTTCTTTACCAGCAATTTTTTCATTAACCTATCAAATTTGAAATCTTGCTCAAGATCTCTAATGGTTCTATTGATTTCTTCTTTGTCAACATTGGTAAACCCAAAAGTTTGGAATGTAGGATTATCTTCTTCCTCCATTTGTTGTTTTCTCAGTTGTTCGTATTGAGCTCTAGTCCAAATTGGCATGTGATTATTTCAAAAAAATTGAAATTTCCAAAGGACAAAGTTAATAGGTGATTATTGGTTTAGGAAGATATGATTTGTTGATTTTACCGCTATTATTTGTTCATTGTGATAATGCATCTCTTTGTTGAAAAGAACGTCCTTACAAAATTTCTCTGTCAAACTATGTACCACGGCCATGTAAGTAGTGACGAAAATGGTGTAGGAATGTCCTATGTTTTAATAAGATCTTGTGATTGATATACAAGAATCTTATTCTTTTTTGAGTAGCTTTATAACTAGGTTTTATTTTCTTAAGGTGATACTTAAAAGTCATATAAGCATCTGACAATTTACAAGTTTTTTTGATTCCAATGCTGGTGCGATTCTAATTTTGATATAACCTAGGTTCAAAATAGGAAAGATATATCCAAGATTTTGAACCTAGTATAGATTGATCAAGCTTCGTGATAGAGGATTTGATTCTCTTGATGAGAGACTTGACAATGATGTTGATTTTTTTGCACTTAAGATGCTTGAATCAATAGCTTGTTGAATGTTTATGCTTATAGAAACCTTTTGGGAATAGCCTATTGGATTAGTGACCCAGTTGTTGAGCTAGTTTGAAAATACGTGATGATTTTAGAGACAAAACTACTCAAGAATTATTTCGATACTGATGTTTTGACACTTTAGTTTGATCTGGTGTTTCAAATGTTGGAAAGCCTTTGTATTATCCTTTTGATCAATTTTTTTTCAGCAATTTGTTGGATTTTTGCTCATGCGTAGATGATAATTTTATTCAATTTTTTACCATTTGGAACATGTAACGAACATAGAAGACACAATGTTTAATAAACAAAATGCACAAGCAAGTACAAAATCTTATGGAAGCTGAGACAATAGTTGTTGAATCTCACATGGGGTTTCACCTAAGGCTACGCTATTCAAAGTGGATATTTAAATGCTTGACCCCACTGGCTCCACCCTTAGCACTCACTTCTCTGGGGCAGCCAAGCACCAGTTTCCATGAAAACTCCCCATGGAAAACTTTATATCTCTACTAAGAACCATATGTGTGTGAGTCGCTTCAGAGGTCCGACCTCCTACGCCAACAACTAGAAGGATTTTGGCAACTAGTACAAGTAGTTTTTAGTAAAGGCTTCCAGTCATGTTGTCATACATGCGGCACTTTCAGTTCTGTAAATACAGAAGGTTCCCAGCCTATAGAGGTTATGCTCCATAGGGTTTATGGGGAAACATAGTGTCGGTATGAACTTATCAACACATGTTGTTTGGGACTTTCATCACAAACACAATTTATTTAGAGTGGATTGGAAGGACTTCGCACTAGCCCATTTCCACTTTAGGTCGTCCCCCTCTCACTGGCCCCCTCAAGGCAGCTCAGAAGGTAGGCCCTCTAAAGGATTTAATTACTTGAAAGTAAAGAAAGCATAAAAGAGTGGGTTTGGCTTTTTTATCACCCAATTAAGGGGAGAGCATATACCTACCACTTTCGAGACACAGAATATAAGTGTTCTTTTTAACTTTCCATAGCAATGTGATCTATCCTGTATTTGGAGATGTTGCTCCAACAAACATGGTGTTTATTTTAGCCTTTTTAAAAGTCTACGTGCAACTATTTTAGAGAAGTTACTCAAAATGCAAGTTGCATGTTGTCAATTTATCCCCTTAGTTAGACTAAATGAGAAAGACATGATATATTACTTCCCAAAATAAGGCTTTTAATTAACTAGGTGAGGAAATGCATAAAATTTGCCTTAAACACCATCCTGCACATGCATGTTAGTAGTTCAAAAAATTTAATTTCTTGGACATTCGGACCTGCAAGAAAACTTTGTTAGTTGCAAACAAAAGAGCTATTCTAACATAAGTGCTATCTTTCACCTCAAATGTGCTAATCTACAGAGGAAAAGTGTTAACCTGCACTACAAAAGAATTGCTCTATGGACTCAAAAGCATGATTTCTTTAATAAATACACTAACCTAGAGGATAAAAGTGTTAACCTATAATACAAATGCACAGATTTTTAGACAAAAATGCTAACCTGCATGGCATATGTGTTAACCTACAATAAAAATGTGTTAACCTGCAATAAAAATGCGCTAACCTGAGATGCAAATGCGCTAACCTATCGAACAAAAGTGTTGTCATAATTCACACATGCGTGAATCTACATTACAAATGCATTAATTTTACTTTTTGCGAGATTTTTAAAGGTATATGAGAGGTCCATGAGCCCCACGGTGGGTGCCAGAATGTGTCGACTTGAATTTCATCCTCAAAATTCTACCTGCAACAAGTTAGTTTCACAAAATACAAAGGAAATGCTACAGGAAATCCAAACTCAACCAATGAAACTACATGAAATAGATATGAAATAAAAATACTAATATTACCTTCATGGTTTATGTCTCATTGTGTCCTAACTCCACTGTTCCTGGTTGCAGATGGTGTGCTCTTAGACAATGCACTGATAGCTTCCAAGATGGCATATGAAGAATGGTCTGATAATTGATAGTTAATAGATACTATGATATGCAATACTACATGAATATGCTAAAATGCTAATTGCTATTTGCTTCAAGATTAAAACTCACAGATGCATAAGTTCTACAAATGATTTGCTTGAAAATGCACTTGAATTCTAACTCTCTCTCAACTGAATCTCTTGATTTTATAGACCTTGAGAGGATGAGATGATGTGGCTCAGATCAATGGTCATGATCAGATCTGTAGATTTGGATGGTTGTGAGAAAAGGTGAAGGCTGAGAGAAAGGGGGAAGGAGAAGACAAGTGTCACTCATCTCACCTTGATTGGGTTGCTGACTGAGGGAATCTATGGATGGTTGGAGAATATTTAGGCATGAGAGGACAACTGGACTCAAGTTCTTCCTAAGATGTAAGGGGTGTTGGAGAGAATATAGAAGATGGTTATGAAATATGTGTACGTACACAATATTCATTAAATTTGGTGGTTGAAGATAAATGATGAATTAATATTTAAGAAATATTAATTTCCTTAGCCACATGATGGATGAGTTGGCAAAGGGAAGATGAAGTGGAGATGGAAGAATGAGTTGGATAAGAAATATTAAATAATTTAGGAAATCATTTAATATTTGAGACTATAGGATAGGAGAATAACCATTAAATATTAGATAATATTTAATTGATTGGAGGAGATAATTAAATATTAGATATTTAATTAACTTAGTTAGAAGGATAATTAAATATTAGATATTTAATTAATTAGAGGAACAGGATAGATGAATTAATTAATAAAATATTTTAATTAAATTAATTAATAGAAAGACACGAAAAATGAATTAAATAAATTAATCTTTTCAAATTAACTATTTAATAGAAGAATAACTATTAAATAAATATATAATATTTATTTAATCGCTCATAGCCAATTTTATGTGTATACACTACCTTTACCGGTCAATGTTTCATATGAAACAACTTTGGTCATAAGTCAAACATGTGCAGAACAGTGATAATTAATTTTTAGAATAAGTGATGTTATACTTGTGAAATGTTTGGACATATATCTAACCAATGTAGGATGAGACCAAATCAAATGAACTTCAGGCCTATGCAAAGTAATTTTATTTGTATGCATGCAATAAACCTGGTCACTTGCAAAATACTGCAGAAGAAAGAATGATCTGGTAAGCAAGAATGAATCAAATGAAAAAGTAAAAGATAAAGTGGAAGAGATCAAAGATCAGCATAAGAAGATGTGGGTTAAGAAAGAAGATTCTACTATTCAAAATGGCTCTAGTGTAGGAACCTCATCTGGTAACAAAGGCTTAATGCCTTAGGGGGAATATTTTCATGTAGATATTTATAAACCCCTTTTGTAGATTTGTAACTGATCAAGAATGGTTGAAGATAATGGAGATTATCTATGCATTGATATTCGGAAGATTCATGATGGTTTGAGTATTCGGTGATGAATTCTTATAGATGCGGGGTATCTGAAAGCCTTTAGGGTTATGCATTTATTACAACTTAAAGTTAGGTTTTTGGTGGATAAAAAGGCATTTCCCTCATTCATTCTTCACATTGTGAGCAAAGATTAAAAGCAGAAGAGTGAAGTGAACGAGACTGAGCAGTAATAACTGAGCTAGAAGCGATCAGTCAAATATTCCTTGTATCCGGTTGAGAATCAAAAGGTATTTATCCATTTGCGAGCTGTCTTTTCATACCCTAATTTTGAAATGGCATATGCATTTGCATCTAGTGTTGTGACTCCATTAGTGATAGAAATTACTGAGAGCGCAACGCCTGTATTCAAGAGGCATCCATTCAAATATGTCGAAGATTATCCGGAAGGTACTTTTTCCTCTGTCTTGTATGGTGTGCTTCATAATGAAGACATTAGGGCATATATCCACTACAACATTGAAGATCTTGGAAATGTAGATATTCTTTCACTCTATACCAAGTATATGATTGATGGATTTAGAAATCTGAAGTCGGAATTCAAGTCATTGGAGGACAAGGGTTTCATCCAGTTTGTATGTTTCCTAGTGTTTGATGAACCCGAATTTGTTTGATATATCCTTAGCAGAATTCATGATGAGTTCATATGGCTGGACCATCCTCACAAAATCACCAAGAAAGCCATTCAAGCAGTTACCTATTTGAATACAACCAGTAAGATCCCTGGATTGAGGAAAGTTCAAAATACAAGGGTAACAAAGGTTACCGGATCCTAGCATGATAGTCAGTCGATGACTATCAGCAATATCATATAGCATGATGTTAGATTTGTTTCAATGGTGACTGGAAATAAACTGCATCAATCGAGTAGGCAGAACTTTGTATCTAGTACCACTATATTTGCAACCTATGAGATGCTCAAGGAATACAAGAGGTATGATCTTTGTGTAGTACTTCTGAGTGGGCTACTAAGTAATCTAAAGAAGATTAAGCAAGACAAGAAGTGTGTATTCAAATTCGGTTCCCTGATTGTTTGCTTAGCATTATATTTCCTAAATGAAATCCATAGTATTGGAAAGACTCAATGGGGCTATGATAAACCAGTGGCCATTCAAATCAAGGAAGGTTTGCAAGGTTTAGGTGATACTATTACATAGAAATCTGCTTTATGGCGCTATTTTAAATCATTTCAAACAACAATGCAAATTAGAGAAAGGATCCCTAAGGAAATTGTTGAGAAATATGAGAAAAACCATTTTCTTCATGGTTCACAAAAACCAATGTCACATGGAGGTAGTTGAGCCAAGAATTGTTTGGATCATGCCCATGGGGTGTGAGGTAGATGCAACCACATTTGATACATATGCTCAACACCTGTTGAGTCAGTCGGTGGCTGATAAGGAGGAAAGGTTTGATACCTGTAAATAAAAAGAACTTGACTTACACAAGAAATTTACAGGACCAACAAGGAAGAGGAAAGTAAGAAAGGAGGTTGAGGAGATAGCAGAACAAATGGGTATATCTAAGGAGGTTGTGCAAAGGGAAAGAGAACAAAAAATATTGAAGGAGGAAGACATGGCAAATCCCAAGAAGTCTAAACTTGTCTCCACCCCTCTGAAGCAACCAAAGCCTAGACAGTCTCAATCTGCACCTACCTCTGGTGTGCAGAATCCCAGTCCTCCACCCAAGTCACAAATAACAACATCATCTGGTGGGGCGGAGAAGAGGAAGAAGGAGAAACCCTAAAGAGTGTATGTTATTGCCACTACTAAGGACATAGAAACTGAATCTGATGAAGCAGTGAAAGAGGTGAAGAAGACAACCACCTATGCTAGAGTGGTGAAGAAACCACAATCCGGTGGAACCCAGCAATCAAAGAAACTGAGAGAAGAAATTAAGTCAACCGAAAAAGCCAGATCAAGCAAGAAACAAAAATCAGAATTGGATGCAACTCATACCTTGAAAAAGTTAATTGATAAAATTATTAAGGATGGGAATTTGAAAAATGTGCCTATTTATTATGAAAATTAGATGATAAACATCATAGGGAAATTGAGGAAGCAGTTATTGAATAAATGGATGTTTATAGTAAGGCATTGATAGAACTATCATCCATGATTCCTAAAATCCTGTATGATATTTTGGATGCTAGTAGGCATACAACTAGTTTAGAAGATGAAAGAATAAAGGAGTATGTGTTAGTGAACCTATCCTCTATCATCTCCAAAGATGAAGTTATAATATTATTGAAGCTTTCCAAGGATATATTCTGACGCAAGAAGAGAGTTAATAAGCTTATGCTCGGGAAGATAGATGAGGTGGCTAAGGAAACTGAAACAATTTTGAAATAGTTTTTGATAGATCAAAGAATTGATGTGAATCTAGAAGAACCATCTCAGGACACATCTGTTCCCAAAGTACATGTCATTTTTCCCGACAAGCAAAAGGATCAAACATCTGAAAAGGCTATTATGGAAGAGCAGCCCAGGGCTCATACCACAGTTGATGATGATAGTGTCAATGTTGATATCTACGGTGACATTGTACAAGAACCTTTGGTTATAGAAGTTGTGTCAGAGAAAGTAGCTGAGGAGATAGATGAAGCAAAGAAGGGAAAGCATGGTGATAAAGATGAGATTGCAGAGGCAGGTGAAAAATGAGAGAAGGAGAAATATTAGGCTCCGGTAACAGTGGCAAGAGACACTGTACCTGCCAAAGGGAAACAAGTTGCTATTGATTCAGATGATTTTGGTCAAGGGCCTATAGATCTAATCTCATTATCTTTGATTCAAGCACTAAAATTGGCAACTCTCACTCAAGCCAAAGCCAATGAGGACTTTCTTAAGTCACATTCTATCAAGAAAGAGTTGATATCATTGGTAGGAAATATATTGCAAAAAATCATTCCATCATTCAAACTGGACACATCTGACCCCTCTAGTAAGCTTAAAGGTTTGTTGAATGTTTTTGGTTCCCATTTTGAGTCTTTAGAGAAGGTAGTAGATACTAAAGTTTTGAATCAATTCAATGCTATGCGATTAAAACAATTTTTTAAAATGATTGAAGATGATAGAGTCAGTTTGGAAACTGCACTAAAAAGTATTCAAGATTCTCTTGATAAAGGTGGTAACATATACAAGTCATGTCTGATTTTGCCCAAGTTCACTATAGACATTGACAAGAAAATAAGGGAATGTGAAGGTCAACTAGCAAGCATATCACTGTCATACGCACCACAATCAGCCTCGGCTAGCAATTTTGAACCCCAAGTTTTGAGTGTATTAAATAAGATCAAGAGTTTAAATCAAGAAAAGGAAATAGTTTTGTGTAGAGTGTCATAAGTAAGGAGTCTTATTACTACCTTGATAGATTCATTAATGAGTAGCATGCAGGATGCTAAGGATGTTCTGGATAAGCCTGATCCGACAAACATAAGAGGAGCAAAGATGCGTGCTTACCTTTTCAGCGAGATGATAAGCATTTTGGAGAGCTTACAGAAGGCATGGGATAATCATTTGTTGTCCATTAGAACAATTTTTGCAAACATCTTCAATTTTTTGTGAGAAGTTGTGCATATCTATGTATATAAGTTTTGGTGGATTCCTATCTTTGGCATTGATGTCAAAGGGGGAGAGAGCAGAGTGAAAAATGGTGTAAATTCTCAGGGAGAGTTTGTAGATTCTTGGTGAATTTGAAATTTTGAAGTTTTGTAGTCTTGAGTGTACACTTCATTTTTCATAGTGTTGCCATCAATGCCAAAGGGGAATATTGTTGGCAAGAGACACTGTTCCAGTGAAGATTGGTGCATGATAAATGTTTAGGGGTTGTCATTGATGGAAACTCAGTTTGCAAATCACATCTGGTGTACATAGATTTGACTTATATGTGTGTATATGTGCATGTATATGTGTACATAGATTTGACTTATATGTGTGTATATGTATAGATATGTATATGTGTGTATATGTGTCTGTATATGTGTGTGTATAGATATGTATATGTGTTTCTAGATATGTATAGTATATATATGTGTGTGTGTGTGTGTATATATGTATATGTATCTATATATATACATTATATATACATATATATGTATATATGTGTATATGTGTGTATATATATACATATATCTATATGTATACATATATCTATATGTATACATATATATAAATACACACATATATATGTGTGTATGTATATATGTATATATATGTATATATATATGTGTATGTATGTATGTATGTATGTATGTATAGGTATATATATATATGTTTGTATATGTATACATATATATACATCTATATATATATATATGTGTGTGTGTGTGTGTGTGTGTGTGTGTGTGTGTGTGTATACATATATGTATATATATATAGACACACACACACAAATACACACACACACACACACACACACACATATAGACATACATATATATGTACATATATATATACACACATATATATAGACATACATATATATGTACATATATATACATATATATATACATACACATATGTATCTATATATATACATATATATATATATAAAATATATATATATACATACATATACATACATGTATATGTGTATATATGCATATATATGTGTATGTATACATACATATATACATACACATATACATACATGTGCATGCATACATGTATGTATATGTGTGTGTATGTATATGTATGTATATGTATGTGTATATGTATATGTATATGTATATGTATATGTATATGTATATAAAGAGATAGAGAGAAGCAAGAGGGCTAGATAGAGATAAATAGAGAGATAGAAATATTGTACAAGAGTGTATATGTATATGTATATAAAGAGATAGAGAGAAGCAAGAGGGCTAGATAGAGATAAATAGAGAGATAGAAATATTGTACGAGAGAGCGAGAGAGAGAGAGAGAGAGAGAGAGAGAGAGAGAGAGAGAGGCAAGAGTGAGAGAAATAAGTTGACATATATGAGTAATCGAGAAAGGTTTAGAGAGAGGGAGAGAGATAGAGATAAAGATAGGGAGGGAGAAACAAAGAGTATGTGTGTGTATGAGTTACAGAGAGAGGAGAAGTAGATAGATAAAAAAGGAGGGAGAGATGGGTAGAGACGAAGAGATGGGGATAAAAATAGGGATACAGAGGGAGAAATAGATATAGAAATAAGTAGAGATGGGAATAGAAAGGAGAGACAAAGTAGATATAACGTGAAATGTAGAGGGAGTGAGAAGGAGGGAGAGATAAAGAGGGAGAAATAAAGATAGAAAGAGGGAGACAATGAGAGAGAGAGATATAGAGATACAAAGATAAATATATAGGATATATAAAGATAGTATGAGACATGGAGGGAGAGGAGTGTGTAAGGTAGAGATAGAGATAAAGATAGAGATAGGGAGGTAGAAACAGGGAGCCTATGTCTATGTGAGTTAGAGAGATGTAGAGATAGAGATAGGGAGGGAGAAACAAGGAATGTATGTGTGATTGAGAGCGATATGAAGATAGATATAGAGAGAGGGAGAAATATATATATATATATATATATAGATGAGAGGGAGAGAGAGGGAGAGAGAGAGAGAGATAAATAAAGAGAGGTTCTAGAGGAGATGTAGAGAGATAAAATGGGGGAGCCATAGGAGAGAGTGACATAGAGAGAGATAGAAAGAGGGAGATATAGAGATAGATACAATGGGAAGGGTAGAGGGGGAAGAGAGAGATACAGGGAGAAGTAAGAAGATATAAATAGGGGAGAGAGATAGAGATGGAGATAATATTCAAATGACATGCTACCATAAGCATAGATCCTCATGGACATGTGATATTCTTAAAATATTGGCATGAAATGAGAAACCAAAAGTTAGTTTCTCTATGTTCATCTCTCGCTATAAACTTTTAATTTAGATTTTCCATTGAAATTTATTTTATTTTATAAATAAAAATAAAAATATAAAGATAATTATTCTATAATAAATTAAAATTTAATAAGACAAAAAATTATAAAGAAAACTAATTCTATAATCTTTTAATTATTATTTGTAATTCCATAAGAAGACAAAAATAATTAAAATAAATTTTAACTCAATGAAAATTAAACCTTAAAAGAAGAAGATGTTTAGAATAAATTAACAAAACAATATAGAATATCCTAATAAAAGAAGATAAAATTAAAATGTATTCTTATCAAATGAAGATATAGTAATAAAAGATAGATTTTTAATTCAAAATATAATAATTCTACAATAATTAAAAATTTAATTAAAAAAATAATTATAAGTCAAATTAATTCAAATAAATATTAATCAATTTCATGCAAAAAAATATAAATAATTAAAATAAATTTTAAACTTAATGAAAAATTAATCCTTAAAAAGAAGGAGAAAGCAACCTTTTTTAATTTTATTTTTTTTCATTTTTGAAACTTCAAAAAAATGATAGAATATCGTAATAGAAGAAAGATAATATTAAAAGATATTCTTATAAAAAGAACAAAATAGCAAAAGATAGATTTTTTCTTTGTATGCACATTATTTTTATGATTAATAATATTAAACTATCATACCTATCTTTAGAGGAACATAGGTAAAGTAAGTCGAAAGATTTCATATTTGTTCATTATTCTACTTAAAAAATTATTATATTGTTATATTATAATTAATATCAAATTATTATTAAGATATGATTATATTCTTGTTTTTATATTTCCATTGAACTCTTTACAAGAGTAAAGTTTTTAGTATCAAATAATCATTATTATTATTATGAAAAAAAGGGGTTAAAAATTTATTGAATCAGAAATAAGTACAAACGAAAAGGCCAACCAGTCTAACAAAGAGAGAACAATAAGAAAATCCACCAAGAAGATGCCCTGGGCAGGGCCAAAGTAACCCACCATGTCCTCCATAATAACTTTCACAAAGGATTGAGCACATTCTGAAGGCAACTAACCCACCTCCTCAACATTCCAACCATCCAATCGCTCTAAAGCCCATTTAGCCAAATAGTTAACAACCTTATTCCACTCATGAGGAACATAGAAAAATGAAACTTTATTATTATTATTATATATATCTATTAAACAATATTAGATTGAGATAATTACAAGTTAACTTATTGCATGAGGGAGATAGACATAAATTATTGATTAGTTAAACTTGAGCAAGTGGTAGTTGAGAGGTGGAAATGAATATATAATAAATGTCACAAACAGATCAAATTAAATGCTTCTAGTTTTATTAATGGACTTTTTTGCATCCATATGTGAGTGTAATATGCCTTCAGGACTATTTTTACAATCCCTTTTAGATTGTTCTTTTGTGATTAGCTCCAATCCAATGTGTTTTGAAATTCAATTTGGTGGGTCCTTTTTATGTTTGTTTAGTGACTTGTTCATCTGGTAAAATCTTGTAATCAGTTGTCACTAAGGGTCTCATGTTGTTAAATGACCAGCCCCGTGCTTAGAATCCATTTGTACCTGATCGGTGTCTTTTAGTAAATCTTAAGCGCATTGCATTTAAATGATTTTTCCTAGGTTTCCCCTTTTGAAAATTCTATGTGATGGTTTCTTTTATGCAACTTAACTGACTTGTTTTAAAGCATGTGCCTTGAATTTGCTAGTATATCTTCACCCCACGTCCTCGTGGCATGTTTTTCGTTGCTTGGTATTAAGCCACAGGTGTGTGAGGGTCTTCCTTATGTCTGGAGTATTACCCGCATCCTTGGGTAAAACTTTTGGTATGAGCACGTTAAGCCATGGGCATGCCCGAGGTATTGTTCTTTTGAAGCTCTTCTACCCCGGATCCCCGCAAAGGACTCATAATAGCCACGGGTGTGCAGGGGGCAAGCATGCTATGGGAATCCATTACCCCGCATCCTCGCAGGATGAAGGGTAAAGATCTAATAATGACTGTGGGTGTCCAGGGAGGAAGTTAATTGTCTTGGGGTGGCTTCCACATGATGACTTGGTGTGTATGAGTTGAGTGGACTCCAATGTGGATTTTATGACAAATCAAGGTCATCCATTTGAACCGAAGGTTGTATCTATGATTTAAATTCAAAACGCAATACAATTATGTGTTGATTAAGTGTGGATGTGATGCAAAGGCCTACCCAAACTCCTAATAACAAGCCCAAACTTGGTTAGGCTAGTGACCCTTCAACTACTCACAAGGGTTCTACAAGGAAGGACTCTACACCTTGGATGAAACTACACACACTTTCCTTAGTCTTAGGCCTACTCAACATGAGTAAAAGGCTTCAACTCTTCAAACATGATTTACCGATGATCCCTACTCCTTGGGATTTTGAATTTGGTCAACATATGTCATCTAAGACCTCTTCCAAGTAGTGGTTTTGATCTTGGGCCTCGAACCCTTATACCTTCTTTGTAAACCTACCCCTTAGGCTTGTAGCCCTATTTGACGATAGAATGGATCTTAACTCAAAGATGTTCCACACACCCATACAAAAAACTTATCATTTCAGACACCCTTTTGGAAGTTATACTGATCCCCAAAATGGTTTGGGCCGATCTGCAAATATAAGGTTTGCTCCTTTTAGAGGCTAAGAGACCTAATAGGGGCAATTAGCCCTATTTTTCAAAGCAACTACCTCTACCGGTAGACCAAATAAAGAATCACCTTAATGGGAATGTGGGAGGTAATGAGAAACTTCTAATTCCAGGTTTGCATGCTTGGAATCCATCACTAAGACAAATTATGATGATTGTCCTATAACTTGTCCTAAGTAGTCACATAGAGATGCCTACCTAAATCTATTCTTTTCTCCACACAAAAAAGTCTCTCCTACAAAAAAACATAAAAAAACTAAAATAAAAAGGATTATCCTACATCCATCCATAGGAAGATTCTTCTAATGGACTGGAGTGCAAGATAAAGCCATTTTGATTCAAAACCCTCTCCAAACCCTCAATTTTCGGGTCACAGTCAGTAAAATGAAGGGTTCTCTCTACTACCGAATAATTAAGACCTTAGACCACCACCAAAATAAATATAATTCATCTCCCTATCTACTCCATGGATGGTGGGGTTCAAATCAATCCGTACAGTCATGTACAACACCTGCAAACTCAGAATTTCTGAGAAAATTGAAGTATTTTGAGTATTATTGCTTCATAAACTCCAACTCCAACAACAACCATATTGGGAATAGAGCCCACAAGGCTTATAAAAATCTCCAATGGTTTCCCACTTAATTTGGAGTAGTTTGGAGCCATTGAAAGACTTCCCTTAATCGAATTACAAAAAGTTGCACTTTTGCACTCAAAAGTTGCATTTTACAAAAGTTGCATTTTTGCAATTTTGCACAAAAATTTGTCACACTTCCTAAGGTTGGGATCCACACACATGTACCAACCAAACACACACAAAATATGTCTAAAACCTATCAAACATAAATCCAAACGATCTACTACCCCATTTTACCACATTGTCCCAATTGGCTTCTCAAATTGCCTAATTCGTGACATGGGCTTACATGGTGGGGTTTATTTGCATACATGAAACACAAGACACTCTAACACATCCTAATGGTCCTAGTATTCATCCTCAGGGTCATGAATAGATTGTTGATGAGGTGCTCCTGCACCAGGATGCATGCTAAATTAACGCATAAAGGACATGAGTTTCAAAGTTGAGCCATGTCTATAAATGCTCAGTTCAAGAAAAATATTGTATTTCTACATTCTGAGACCAATGTCAATAAGGAGCTCTACAGTTTGAGAAGAAGTGGTGTAGAATTCCAATAAGGCTTTCTTCAAACAACTGAAACAAGTTTTCTTTTCTTCCTTCTTAAATTTCCTAATTTGTCATTGGGTAGTTGTGATATCTAGATAGTAGATTTCTTCAATTAGAAGAAACAACAAGTGTAAACCCTATAGTTCAAGGTTAAACTTTCGTTATGTTGAAAAAAGGGGAGTCTTATGCTAGAAAGAAGGAGGACTCTAAACCACTAGAGAGTCAAGTTCTACCACCTCAGAAGGTGGTGTTCACTTATGAAGTACTTGAAAAACCTAAGGTTCCTCATAAGAGGAAAGAACCAGCAAGTGGTTTTGGAAAGCCTCATGCATCAAAGCCAAAAGTTTCAAAGAATAGGAAGCAAGCAACTCCCATAGAAAATGTTCCTGTTATAAATGTGGAGGATGAGACTAAGGTGATTGCCAAGGAAGAGTTGGATAATGAAGGAACATAAAGGTCACTTACATGGGATATAATGGGAATTCTACCAAAGTCAAGAGGAAGCTCGAAAGAAAAAGGAGAACTTAAGGATAATTATGCTCAATGTGGTGATGTTGTTATCCCCATAAGAGGCTAGAAGTTGTTTTCATATTTTTATCAGAATAAGAATTCTTCCATACCACTTTCCAACCCATGGTCATTAGATTTAGCTAAGTTGATTGTACCTAATGTGTTCTTGGAGGTGGATTTGTTGAGGTTTATGTTAGGAAATTATGATCCTGCATCCAAGACCATTAGGAATGCAGATGGTTTAGTAATGGTCGACCTTAGTGCAATGGTAATTGTGGAATGTTTTGGTTTAATTGGTTAGGGTTTAGTGCAAATATATTTGGATAGATTTGATAATGACTATAAGAAGAGGATTCGTACTCTTAAATAGAAGGAGGTGTCGTTGTTCATAAAGAATAACTGGAATAATGGACTTGTGCCCATCCCAATGTATGAAAAGGAGCCCTTCTCAATTGCAAAATTTGAAAATTATTTTGTGAATACATACTAAGTTTTGTGTCAAGTTTTAGGAATAGGTGCTAAGGATATGATTCCATTAGGGATGATGATGATGTGTATGAGGATACAACATAAGTATGTCAATCTTTAATATCACTTTTTTCATATATTAGCTGAAGAATTAATGAGGGGATGTGGAAGGTGAAGGAAAGTTGAAGAGATGTCAATTTCAAGTATTTTTCTTTATTATGCCATTTGATCCTATTTCAACATAAGTATGAGTGGAGCTAGGACTTGCACTTGAAACTTATTAATAATGAAGGAAGGATTTATCATATTTAGAGGTAGTTCTATTTGTGGGATAACAGGTGTGATGAAGAAGATTGCATCATATTTTATCAACATTTTGTGTTCAAAATTGTGGGGTGGTGTGTTTACAAAATTGATAGATTTCCAAAAAGGATGATGCAATTATTGATACCAAAGTCTAAAAGAATTGATGAAGTATGAAGGTTCAACTTTGTTGATTGGTTTTTCTTTTCCAAATATACAATAATCAGAGTGTATGGTTGTCCACAGGTACCTCATCAACTACCAATTCATGTGTCTCCCCGACTTGCTTCTCTAGAGTTTATGTGACAATTTGTGGATGGAAAAGATACATATGGTTGATCAGAAGAAGAGAACCTTTTTTCTTAGAGCTACCAAATACTATGATTTGTCCATTGGATCTGAGACTTTAGAAAAGGTTCATAATTGTTTGGTTGAAAAGTATGCTTTGAAGTCTAGAATAAGAAGAAGCTATGATCCTCAAGAATGAGCATTTGGACAAAGAAGACTATCATCATGAATTGAATATGGATGAAGATGTAATTATAAACTATTCCCCTGGTGAGGAAATTATCATCCAAAGATGAAAGAAGTGGGTGATATTGTAAAAGATAGAAATGGAGATGAGGGAGAATAACCCTGCGTTTAAGGGCTTTTACCTAGAAGATGCCAAAATTGTTAAAAGGGTGGAATTGATGATTTACAACTTTGAAGAGATTTACTCTTGTGCTATTCAGGCCAAAAAGCAGAAGTTCAAGAATGATAAAGAGGTTACACAAGAAGTTGCACAAATACCACCCCTAAATGAAGAGAAAGTTGCAGAAAATGTTATTCATGTTGAAGCACCAATTTAGGATCCACCTCTTGTTCCTTATGAGGTCACCGAGGAAATAGTAGGCACTAAGTGTGTTGCATACATTTTGAAAAACATGGTTGAAGAAGAAGGGGTGGAGTAACCTTGAAGACCCCTCCAAGAGGTATGATGTCAGACAAGGAGCTATAAGATCAAGTGACTATTGATGAGGACACCCCATTTGAAGAAATTGATAATGATGAGAGGGCTATTGCTTCACAAACTTTCATGTTTGGTGATCAATTCATAAAAACCCCAAATTTAAAGGGGCTATGGTTAAGAATAAAAGCGAAAGAAGAAGGAATTTATTTGAAAATTTTGAATACCTTGGATGATCTAAATCTTGATCATGTTTTGATTAATTAAGAAAAACAGGTTTTCAGGACCCAAAACCTTTAACAAAGGAGATTAAGATAAGACAATAAAAAGTCCAGAGCTTATAAACCACTTAAAAAACGAATGGAAAAAAAGCCAACAAACCAAAAAGATAGCTAAAGATAAAAACAACAAAGAAACAAGGAAAGCACTACACAGTTATAGTCTTCAGTAGGTCTCCGCCTTTTTCACCAACTAGTCATAGGTGGCCCCAATAGCTTTGAGATCTTCCAGGTCCTTGTTAGGTTTCTTTTCTTTCTTTTTGCCTCTGGTTCGGGTTCTAGGTCCTTGAGCATCCCCTGTGCCTTCAATGTCTAGCTCAATATCCAGGGTCTTCTTCTCTTCATTCAGTTTGTTGATGAGAGTATTAGTGTTGCTAGCAGAAATCTTCAGGATGCTTAAACTCTGTTCAGCTATACTCTTCAGGCACTCCTCAATTTTGTTGACTTTACTGGTAGTACCCAAGATAGTTTGATCATTAGCGTCAGCGAGATTTTTCCTTTCCAACAGATCTTTCTCTATTTTCTCGTATCTGGGGTTGAAGGTGTCTCTTATGTTTTCAGCTTTTGCAATGGTATTTTTTAGGTCCTCAATGTAATCAGCCATAGTCTTCCCTTCCCCGGTGTTGATGGTTTTCAAGATCTGAATTCTGTTGTTGAGTTTTTTGTTGTCATCCACAGCTTTCTTGTAACCAGTTATAAGCCACTCAATAATATCCATGAAACCTTGCATACCCTCTAGAGGAGGGTTAGGGGGAGGATCAACCTTACCAAGAATATCCTGTTCCTTTTTTGTGGTGTCCCGAGTAGTAGTTGTGTCTTCAACCCTTAGAGCCTCGCCCATGGTCACCTTCTCTAGGTTATGTTCGACTTCTGAGGTCCTTTCCTGCTTATAAACCTCCAACTCTTTCACATTCTCCTCCTTCCTCTTGTGCTTATTTCTAGTCTCGGTGTGGACTTCAGTTTTCTTTTTCAGTGAACCTTGAGGGTTCTCTTTCTCTGAGTCTTCAGAGACCTCCTCTTCCAAGGAATGGCTAATCTGGAGGATTCTACCTTTAGGTTTTTTACCCTTAGAGGAAGAAGGTCTTGTTTTAGTGTATTTCCTCTTCTTACCAGCTTCATAATCCGAAACATCCAAGCTCTCCTCATAATCACTCAATGGGTCACTATCGGACTCCTCATCCACTGAAAAGACAGAATCAGACCAATCCTCCTCAGACTCTATAGAGGGTTGCAAGCAGGCTATTTAATTGGCCTTGAGATGGTCATAAATAAGGACCATTAAGCCTTGCTGCATGGCAGTGTCCCCCATAGGGTTCTCTTTGTAGGCCTTAATAGTGGCATTCATCGAGCAAAACAGAAAATAAGGAAAATTAACTTTCTCATCATGCCTAAAATGATTCAGCAAGACGAAATGGTAGCCATAGACTTTTATAAACCTACCATCTAATGTAATGTAGCGCATTAAAACAAAGAGGACCTCCTGCCAGGGTTTAACAAAATCCCTAGGGGGGTAGTAAGTTTTACTTAACTTCACCAAGTGTTTTTTCTCCTTCTCGGTTTCTGGATATATGTCAATGGCCTCCTTACCGACTTTTATGTCTCTATAGAAGTTGCATCCTTCCCTTCTGAGGCCCGTGGCTTGGGCAATAAGGTCTTCATCAATTTCAACAGTCTGGTCTCCCATTTTCAGCATACCCTTTCTCTAGTTTTTGCAGAAAAAACTGGTAACTGTGCCATCCCGTCCGTGGAGTCTCTCCATGAATTTTGAAAAACCACCCTTCTGCAGGATGCTCCAGACCTCCTCCTTCTATTTCCATTCTTTTTAACTGCTTGGCTCGTATCGCCGCTTGTTACCACCCATATTTTCTTGTTCAGAGCTGAATTTTGAAACTTGCAGAAAGTTTTAGCCAGAAAGCTTATCGAAACTATCAATTTAACCCAGAAAGTGTGGGAAGTGATGGAATAAGTATTATAATAAATGAGGCTCACATTATTATAATAACTCTAAGTACTCCATTTAGTCCTTTTCATTATTATTTTGTCCATCAAAAATCTTTGGAGTTCTTCTATATCGGTCCTTAAAAATGATTAGTCTGACATTTTCAGGGGGTCCTTGTTCTCCCGTCCATGTAATCATCTCATCTTTATTAACCGTCGCGTTGGCAGCCCAATCAGTAGAGCCATTGGCCTCACGGTAGATGTGGGATATGTAACTTTTAAAAAAAGTGTTGATAAGGTCTTTAGCAGCTTTAATGATATTGTTGATCGACCATGAGGGCTTTGAGGTCCCCTTAAAACATTTGATGATATTGTTTGAATCCCCTTCAATCCATAAGTAGGGGCAGTTCCATTTTTTAGCAAGGAGAATACCTTGGAGAGTTGCCATTGCTTCAGCTTTATGGTTTGTTTGGCTCCCAATTGGGACAACAACCATTTCCTTGCAAATACCTTTATCATCTCTAAGAATAGCTCCACAACCAGCAGGGTCCAAGTTACCTTTTGCAGCACCATCAAAATTGACTTTGAACCAAGCATGAGAGGGGGTTTTCCACCTAGCTTCAAGTCATTTATTTTGGTTGGGGTCAGAACTGTCAGCAATCTTAAAATTCCATGAGCTTAAAATATTTGATTCCAGGGGGTTGTTCAAGAAACAGGGACCCTCAATGATCCCAATAATTTCCACAATCACCCATTGAATTTTCTGGAACACAATATCCCGATTGAGGGATGAGTCCCTAAAAGATACGATTGTTTCTTTCTTTCCATAATCCCCACGGGATGTGAGGAAGAGATAGTTGTCACAGAGATCTCAAAAAGGAGTTAGTCCAATGAAAATTCCAGGAGGAAAACAGTTCACTGATAGTGTTAGAAAACACCCAATCAATGCTAAAACTTTTAAGAAATCTTTCCTAGACTGAGGTAGAATAGGAACAGTGGATGGCCAGGTGGTCCACAGACTCTTCCTCCTGAAGACATAGAGTGTATCTATTAGGGAAGGCAAAGCCTCTGCCCTTTAGGTTGTCTAGGGTCAAGATCTTATTTTGAAGGATGGTTCAGTAGAAAAAATTGATTTTCGGGGTCAGACCCTTAATCCATGCTTTAGACCAGAAAGGATTACCAGGAGGGGTGGGGGAAAGGACACAATACATAGAGGAAATAGATAAAATACCTTTGGGTTCATGTTTCCAAATAAGGGAGTCTTCCTCTTTATTCAACCAGACCGAAGACAGATGGATCTTGAGCTTAGAAAGGCTAGGGTGGATACTTTCAATGTTCTATCATTTGTTACCTAACCAATACTCTGCAACTAATGAGCCAAAAGTTCTAATATAGGAGGGAGCATGGAGGGCCCATTCATTAATTTTAGACAAGGGTTTATCAAAAAGCTAGGGGTCCTCCCAAAATTTAACTTTCCTGCCATTTCCTACTTTCTAGATCACCCCTTTAGCAATGCTTTCTTTGCACTTAGAGGCATGATTCCATATATAGGACCCATTAATACTGATTTTTGAATTGATAAAAGAAGAAAGAGAGGAGGACAAAAGAGAGTACTTACTGTGCCAGATTTTACACCATTCAGTGTCTGAATGGAACATTCTCCAGACCTTCTTGGACATGAGAGATTCATTTAAGGTTCGGATACTTCTCAGGCCCAAACCTCCTTTCCTTTTCGGTCTACAAACCTGATCCCAAGCCACCAGAGACATTATTTTCTTGTCCTCAACCCCAGACCATAGGAATTTTCTTTGATTTTTCTCAATTGTGTCAGCATACTTAACTGGAATTATGAAAAGACTTAGGGCATATATTAGAATACTTTGAAGAGAAGCTTTAAGTAGTTGGAGCTTTCCAGCCTAACTTAAAAGGGGTCCTTTCTAACCAGCTAGTTTTTTATGAAATTTATCAACTAGAGAGCTCCAAAAAGGATCAGGAGGTGCAATGCCCATAGGGAGCCCAAGGTAGGTCGCAGGAAGATCAACAATCCTACAATCCAGGATTCTGTTGATTCTCTGTTGTCTTTTCACAGGAGTATTGATGAAAAAAACTTCGCTTTTGGCCCAATTAATAAGCTGACCAGAAGCTGAGGCAAACTTACAAAGGGTACTCTTCAAGATTTTAACTTCAGAGATAGTAGATTCTCCCATGATAATAGTATCATCCACAAACTGTTGGTGGGAGCAAATGAGGTCAGCAGAGCAAGGTTGGAGTCCCTTAAAGGAACCTTGCATAACCATTTTTTCCATAGACCTTCCAAAACATTTTGCCATAATGATGAAGAGGATGGGGGAAATGGGATCCCCTTGCCTTAAACCTCTAGAAGTTTGATAAAAGGGGGAAGGAGAACCATTGACAAGAACATCAAAAGAGGCAGAGGTGATAAGCTGACTGAAGAGGTCGATAACTCTAGTGGAGAAAGCATAAGCCATAAGAACCTTCACAAGGAAAGGCCAGTCAACGGGCTATCATAGGCCTTGGAGAGATCAAGTTTGAGGATGACACCCCGCTTCTTAGCTCTAACAAGAGAATGAATGTTCTCATAGACAGTTATAATAGAGTCAAGGATTTGTCTTCTAGGGACAAAACCATTTTTCTGATGGTTAATCAAAACAGGAAGGATAGACATAATTCTGGTAGTAAGAACCTTGGAGATAATCTTATAAAAAGAATTGCAAAGACTGATAGGTCTAAACTTGTCCATAGAGTTTGCACCTTGGGTTTTGGGGATGAGAGCAATGAAAGTACCATTGATTTCTTTCAACAGTTTTCTAGCCCCAAAAAATTCCTTGACCCCATAGGAGACATCTTTCCCGACAATGTCCCAGAAATCTTGGAAAAAGAACATGGGGAAACCATCTGGGCCAGGCACTTTGTTACCATCAAAAGAAAAAATAGCATTTTTGATTTCCAGGGATGAAGGAATGGAAGAGAGGGAGACGTTCATTTGATCATCAATGAGACAAGGGATGTTTTGAAGGAAAGAAGATTGAGCTTCAACATCCAACATGTGATCCCTCTTGAGTAGTTCCGAGAAATGCCTTTTGGCTTCATTCCTTATTTCTTCCTCCTTGACCAACTCCCCATTATCCACAACAAGTTTTGTTATCCTATTAACTGCTTTATGCTTGATTGTCGACATATGAAAGAATCTTGTATTCCTATCTCCTTCCTTAAGCCAAATGCATCTTGATCTCTGCTTCCAGAAAGTTTCCTCTTTAGCAATGATTTCATGGTAATTTTTAAGAATCTCATTTTCATTGGCAATGGATACAATGTTGAAACCATCCTTCTGAATTTGGGCATGTATTTTTTTAAGATCTTCTTGGACTTTACCTTTAGCCTCAAAGATATTCCCAAAACTAGATTTATTCCAGGGTCTTATGTTATCCTTCACACTTTTAAGCTTCTTAACAACTCTGTACATAGCAGTTCCCTCAACTTGGATATTCCGCCATTTCTGAATATTACTTTTAATATCTAGATGAAGGGTTCACTTTTTTTCAAATCTGAAGGGAAAGTGTCTCCTTCTATTAATTGAGTCAGCAATGAAAGTGATAGGAAAATGATTTGACCCAGCTCAAATGTGGGCTGACAGAAAACAAAAATAATGACTGTACCAGTCATTAGAAATGAGAGTCATGTCAAGACGAACTTGGATAAGATCATTACTAGTTCTCCTGTTAGTCCAAGTGTAATTGCATCCCTGTATTTCCAAATCATTGAGAGCCTGAGTATTAATAAAGTCCATCAGGGCCAACCTACTTTCCAGCTAAGAAGGGCTTCCTCCAAATTTTTCCTCCTCTCTCAAAGGAGTATTGAAGTCTCCCATGACTAGCCAGCTAAGATTTCTGAAACTGTCCCTAGCTTCTATAAGTTTCTTCCAAAATGAATTTCTAGCTTTCAAAGTATTAGGAGCATAAATGTTAGTGAGGACCCAAGAGGTACCATCTTTTAAGTGCTCAAATTTAATGCAAGAGAAATTATTTTCCCAAATAAGAACATGGCCTTTGACAGTATTAAGGTTCCAGATGGTAGCTATGCTTCCTGAGGCACCTTCCGAGCTACCACCACTGACATTGCCATTTTTGAAAAACTTCAAAGATTCAACTTTTTCTCTACTCATTTTAGTTTCTTGAATTAGAAAAACATCAGGTTTACTATCCCTTATCATATTCCTAATGATATCATGTTTATGGGGATTATTGAGTCCCCTAATATTTCAAGAGATAATCTTCATAGTTACTTACCAATTCCTAACTCCTTAAGAGTCTTTTGAGTCCCATCTGCAATGTTCTCACTAGCCTCTTTGTCTCTGACTTTATGGTTAGAGGGTCGACCTGGGCAAGAGGAGATATACCCAACATCAACTTGAGCTATTCTGCTAGATTTCCTTAGATGAGAAGCTGAGGGAGTGGTTCCTTTGTTGTTTCTGTATTTTGGTATTTTCCACTCAACATCTGTCTCAGGAGCCACTCCCGGGTTACTAAGGATTTTGGAAATTTCATCTTCATTACCCCAGTTAGGGATGCTAAAAGCATTTGAATCACTGTTAACTATTTTTGAGTTTTGGTCTGAGTCTAAAAGGTTCATACCCAATATTGCACATTTTTGGGCTTCTTGCATTTCAGGGCTTGTCATGAGCAATGAAGAGTCAGTCTTTTCTTCTTGGGATCTAGGAATCTCCCCTTCCTCGGGTTGGTCATCTTTCTCTTGTTGTTCCTTTCCCACATAAGTGTCAGCTACCACTTTAGCTATGTCATTTGAAGGTTTAGTCTGATCTTTTCATTCCTCTGTTCGAGTTGATACAGAGGTGTTGACTTTGGTAGAATCATTTCTCACTACTGGGTTGAGGAGCTAGAGACAGAAGTTGAGGACACTTCCTTATTCTCCCCCAATGGATCAAAGTGATTATAGTATTCTTCCTTATTCTCTGAGTTTCTTACTTGCCATACCATTTTTTATGGAACCTTTTGATTTTCAGTCTTGGGTTTTGATTGCTTGAGATCAACTTTCAGCTTTATTGGACAGGATTTTGCCCAATGACCTACTTTTTTACAGTGGAAGCAGGCAAAGGGGATAGATTCATATTCAATTTGCTGCTTCCATATTCCCAACTTTGACACTAGATCTATCTGTTCTGACATATCTGTGTCATGAGCTATCCCTACACAAAACCTAGCATGAGTGAGTCTCCTTTTTGAAGTTGTGATTGGGTCTATAGAGATAAGTTCACCAAAGGAGCTTGATATTCCTGAGAAGATGCTTTCTGCCCAATATTCGAGAGGCAAACCTGGTAACTTTACCTAAACTGGGACTTGTGCCAAAAGAGAGTCGTACATATTCAAGTTTGGATGCCATTTTCGAAGAACCAAAGCTGTCTTTCCTACCATCCAGAGACTCCCACATAGTATCCTTAATTTATCTTCTTCACATGAAAAAGTAAAAGACAGTAGTCCTTTAGGTAAAGCCGAGATTTCAACATTACCCTTCAGGGCCCATTTTCATTTGACATAAGCCCTAACAAATTCGATATTAGGGCGCGAACCCATAAATTTGCCTACCAAGGAATTCGACATACTATTTATATTATCGTAATTTATTTTTTTTTAAATTGATATAAATGTAAACATTCGACTAAAATCAATTCAATCATCTTGCATCTATCCTCCTCAATTTTGATCATTAATTTCAAAAACTAAATTGCACATTTCATATGAAGCATGCTTTTGACATAAATATTAATATTAAAAACAAAATATATTTAAGAATTTTTTTTTTAATATTGTTAAATTTAAATATTATTAAAAAAATAATTAATTTTTTCAGTTCAAAAAAGATATGCGAAGAAAAGAAGGGCTTTTAGTTATATTTTTTAAGTAGAGATACAATCTATTGAAGGGAATACCTAGCATATGCGCCCGCCTAGATAGGAAGAACAATAAAAGTTGGAGATCGCTTAAATGATTAACACGTGTGCTTTATTTCATAATGTCGTTCACTTCGTTTTTGCGTGTAATAAGACAATTATATTATATTCTATGCATCATTCACATCCTTTAAGCATTGTTTTTATTCATTCCAATTTATAAAATCTAAAATCCGCACCTCATCATAAATTTTGAAATTATTCGTTTTAAGTTATTCAAAACATGGTGCCAACCGACTATATAAGAAATAGTGGAACTTAGCCATTGGAAGAGGTCATGACAACGAACCATAACATATTGTGATAGGAACTTACAACTGTAAACAATTTTTTGTTATTAGTCAACATAGACAATAATGGGTACTCCAAGGGAATGTATATATACTTGATTCTCATGTAAAATATTAATTAAAATTTGGAGAGATACATATTTATTTGGTTTTAGTAATAGAGGTCAATATTTAGGTTAAGACTTTTAAAAGTTGTTATTAAATGATAGGTTTTAAAGATGGATTGATAATCTTGTAGATCTTTCTGACATTTACTTCTATTTTTTTATTTTTATGAGAAAGCGACAAATTCACATAAAGGAGTTGAGGCTTTCAAATCTCTACTCTAGAGATTGCAAATGTGTGCAAAGAATGGGACGAGGGGCCACAATAATTTGAAAGGCCTTAATGCAACAATAAAATGCTTTCATCTCCTACCACGTTTACTTACCTACCACTTCCTCCAACAAAAAATTGTTCAACTTAAGTGTTTGGATGTTAAATTCTTTGTAGAAAAAATCACTTTCTTTGAGTTCATACACATGATACTATGACAATTTCCCCATCCTTCAAGGCAATGAACATTACATATTAATTTCATGTCTTGATTCTTCGTCATAACAAATATTATCTATTGTATGCATGGCTACAACAAGAGATTTCACACAAAAGGTATGCAACTTTGGAACACTAATTTGAGGGTAGTATCAGGAAGGACCAGTTGAAAAGGAAAAATAGAGAGGCAAAAAAATATCTAGAGCACAAAAATAAAGCATAAATAAATAGCACAACAATGAATGTATTCAACAATTGATATGACATTATATAAAACTCCACCTTGTTACATCATAGTCAATAACTTTGAATCTTGGCCAAGTGTAATAGATGCGATGAGATAACACTCCATTTAAAAAAAAAAAACATTTCAATTGACTTTGTTTTTATCAAACTTATTAATGAGAAGGTAGATGTAGGTTTAGTGGGTTTCATCTATGTCAAGGGATCCAACCTTTAAACTAATAAAATCAAAGTGAGAAGTATAATGTGACCAACCTCCTCATCTACCTATGACCTTGCAAAAGAATAGTGAGTTTTAGTTAACTCCATTATTTAGCAAAGTTGTTTAATAGTTTTTAATTATCTTAATAGTGGTGATAGAAATAAAAGTGTTGAAAATTATTAACAATATCCCCATCTTCTTTTAAAATACAATTTTTTTCCATGTTTTAATGTTTTTTTTCAAAATCAAGATGGAGACGATAATTATAGGCTTGCTTCAACTTATAAATCCAAACTTAGGTAAGTTTCATAAACTATTCTTAAGTCTTCTAGCAAATCACAATCTTTCAACTTTATGAATGTAAGAAAGATTTTAATGAGGTTATGATGAATCTATATTCATTTTCTTTGATAATAAATATAGCATATGTATACATTATATTACTTTGGAGCTTCAATTTTATGTTTGTAAGGAAGATTTTTGTCTTGAGGTCAATGTTATTGTCCCAAAAATGATTCAATCTTTATTTCACACCACAATATCTAAGATTGCCTCTATTCTTGAAAAAAATATCCTATACTACTCTATTGTGATTTCCATTAATAAGAAAGGAAAGGACTTCTAAAGAGCTAGTAGTGATATTTCCTAGGCTAAAGAAAGAATGATATTTGAGAAAATATGGCACAAACTTCCAATATTTTTGTCTAGGGTCTAATGCTATAAGATTTGATCAAATTTAATTGACAACAATATTTTCTTAAAATATTCTATTTCCTTAGCAACATAATTCACATATTCTTGGCTCATAAACTCTCATATAGATTAGTATATAAATTATTTTCTTTAATTTGTGAGGCATAGATCATATCATAATTCCTTTCTTAACCAATTTGCACTTCATAAGTTAATACAATTTTTATTTTTATTTTTAAATTGGTGAGTCATAGATCATACATATTTCTTAGTCAAAATGATATGCAATTTAAAGGGGAAACTAGATAGAAGAAAATAAAATAGATTACTTGATGCAAGAGCATCCTAACTATAAAATCAAACTTACATCAACCAAAAATAGTTTTTAATGTTTGTTTATTGTTTACCTATTGTCTAATTTACCATATTCATTCCATTCTTGTTGTGGAGGTAAATTCTCATTGTAGTCACCATTTTAGACACACAAAGTACTAAATAATGTTTTTGTTGTGTGTTAGTCACATTGATTATAGAGCCTTTTGTTTGATATAAGAGCATATTAAGGATATCCTAAGTATTTCCATGTATTGAATAAGTATTTTATTGCGGATTCATGTAACCTAAATTTTAACATGTACTTAGGAAAGGCCTATTTAGGTTGAATGTCACGTGTTTGAAATTCATGCTAACTAGTAATAAATGATATGCAATATTATTCATCCAAAGGAAGTTTTTCATTAAGGTTATCTTGAGTTCCAAATCTTATATCTTATTGCACTTGTTACAAATATCACCTACATGTTTGAAAAGGAAGTAAATAGTTTCAAGATGGAATATTAAGAGCTTTCATTTAATATTGTATCCATGATCCTTATAACATGTGCATATTTCAATGCACAAAATTTTTGGTTTGCACAAGGATACTACATCATTTCCCTCTATAAAATAATAATAATTCTATATGGGATCATAGTTAGGTCTCACTAGAGCAAGAATCCTAATCGTAGAGAAGTTCATAGACCATAAATTACAAGATCAAATCAAAAGATAGTATTTTAAGAAGGGACACACTTGTTTGGGCAAGTTTATGTTTGTAATTCAAGGCTAAGGTATAATCTTTATTATTAGCCCTTGTAGTAGAACTTATTGATGTAATTTATAGATTGTGAATCAAACAAATATTATCGCATTTATACAAGGGTATGATGTTAATATTATGAGTATTCTAATTCCATTTCACAAGTTTGTGAGTGGATTATATTAGGTTGCATGTATGAATAATCCTCAACTAGATCCTTCATTTATTATTACATCATTGTTGTAACATATTCTAAAAAATAGAGGTATTCAAATAGAATATTTACTTTGAGTATGTTTTTATCCTCTAGGAATCCAAGAACGTTTACATATACCCATTCTAAATAAAACAATCCTCTAGATAGAATTAAAATAATAGATTTTCTATCAAATTTTACAAACTTTAAGAAAAATTTATTAAAAGTTCTTCCATATTCTCAATAAAGGTTATTAGGGCTTATCTCTATCACGAGTCATTCTAAATTTTATCTTTAACACCATCCTTACCCAATATGATTAAATTATGCATATGTAAGTGTCTAGAGACAAAAATCAAAGAGAATAAATAGTGTCATTCAATATTAACAATATTTCCCTTTATAAATTTCTCTTAAGTTATGAAATCTCGACATGAATCCATCATGCTAATTTTTATCTTGTCGAACATAATTATTATTAGATGGGTATTTTATCCCAATAGTGTTCCTTATCTTTGAGAAAATATCTTGAATCCTAGGTTATAATGGAGATATTTAGATTAGGCCCCTATAATTTTTTTGTTTTTTCTTTGAAAATGTTAGTGACTTTATAAATCTTGAGAATAGTAACATGTACACTAGAAGTGAATTCAACACAAATTCAATATTGATTAATCTACTAATAAGGCTCAATCATTTATCTATCCAAGTGATAATTATTTTGAGGTAGTATTATATAATTTTCTCCAAAATTAGTTTCTTCTAGAAAAAATAGAGATATACATGTGTTGAACATATGTTTTCATTTGTGTCAAAATAGTGTCAAAGATGTGACAAATGAATCAACAAATTTTGAAGAGCTCTTTTTGAGGTTTATTTGACATGCAAATTTATATTTGCAATTATCATAATAGCTATGTTTGAGAATTTGAGTTTTGGAAGTGAAGTATCAAGTTGTGAGATCAGTTGTAGTATGATTGTAATATCATCTTGCATTGATTCTAGGTGTTGAAGGTGATCTGGAAGTTTCTATGGTATATATTTGAGCTCTTTGTCTCAGATAATGTGTTTACACTAGCAGTTTGTCATGTGAGTAACACATAGCATGTCCTTTTAAACTAGAGTAATATGTGGGCTTTTGGATCTAGCCTGTTACATGTTTAGTGTTGGCTTATGCTCGTGGCCAACTTGTAGATGCAATAATATTTTCTTAGACTGACATGAATGTAATTGTAATTGTCACACACACACACACACACACACACACACACACACACACACACACACACACACACACATGTATATATATAGTTGATCTAGATTAATTCCTAAAGTATGAGTGTAAGGGTTCCAATATAATTATCTAATATATGTTGTTGATGTTTGAGTATAAGAGTGATGTTATGTGTCCTGCATTCCAATCATTGTGTGGTTTCATCAGAATATCATATGTTGTGTGGGAGAGTGTTCTAAAGGTTGATTATATCAAAAATAGGTTGTGTATTTAGTTTGAAGGTTTACAATTCATATATTTTTATGTTGGTGGGATTGGTGTCTCACTTGTTAATTTGGTGCTCAAATCTTGGAGTAGAGGATTAGTGTCTCTTGTAAGTTGGTTCTTGCAAATATAATTTGGGATTGGTGTCTCCAATAGGTTGGTACATACTTTATATTATTATTGATCTATTATTTTGTGAGGTTGGATTTGGGCAGTAGATCCAAGAAACTATTCTCAACGTATTTTTTCCTATTTTGGGTTCCCACATAAATCTAGTGTTCATTGTGTGGATCATGTGTGCTTGTGTGTTGATTAATTTATTTATCTTTGAGGAAAGATTAGTAAATACTTCTTTGATGATTTGGGGTTTATATTTGGAGAAGTTGTTAATGACAATCAATGTTTAACTAAGTTGAAATTGGTATATACTAATTCACCGCCCCCCTCTCAGTTTATTGTGTGCCCTTCAATTAGTATCAGAGCTATGTTCCTTGGAAGAAGCTTATCAGCATGAGTTAGATTCAGGATGGCACACATAGTGGCTCAAGAAGGTTTTTCTTCAAATAAGGCATCACTTTTTCATGGATCTCATTATGCCTCTTGGAGTGTGGGAAAGGAAGCATATTTGATGGCCCTAGGATTTGATGTTTGGCAATCAGTTGTGGATGGCTTTGAAATACTTGATAGTCCTCCAAGAGATCAAGATGGAAAGAAGGAGTGTGAAAATAATGTCAAAGCAAGAAAGGCTATTTTATGTGGTTTATCTAATTCTAAGTTTGTGAATATCATGTATTGCAAGATAACGAAGGAAGTGTGGCTTAATTTGCATAATATCTATGAAGGAGGTGACAAGGTTAAGCAAGCAGAGATTTATAAAAAGGTACTTAGATCCATTCCCTCAAGATTTGATATGAAGGTATCTACTATTGAAGAAGCTAAAAATTTGGATAAATTAACTATAGATGAATTGCATGGGATTTTGACTACTTATGAGATGAGAATTGATGCTAACAAATTATCAAGGAAAGAATCTACAATTAAGGTGTCCAAAAAGCAAGAAAATTCAAATTTTGATGATGAGTTAGATCCAAAAGAAGAAAAAATTGTCAAAAAGTTATAGAGACGTTTCATAAAGAATAAAGGCAAGTTGCCTTTCAAATGTTTTACTTATGATGAAGTATGATATTTTATGGCTAAGTGTTTGTACAAGGACTAATAATGAAGGTCAAAAGAATGGGAAGAAGTCTTTTTCTAAGATGAAGAAATTCTAGAAGAATTAGAAAATTTTCTTTATAAATGATTAAAGTTGTTCATTTGAGGAAGAGGAAGATCAAGGCACTTCCAAGAATGAAGGTGAAAAGGCTCTATTCATGGCTATGGAGACTTTTGTTGGTGATGTTGGAATGAAGTCCATAAATGATGATGAAGTAGATATTGTGGAAGAGTTTCTTTGTATTGACAAAGATATCAATATGTATAGGACTCTCAGATCATTGAAGGAGTGAAAACTAAAGAAAAATTAGCTCATAATATTGTTAAGTCAGAGAAGATGATCATTGATCTAAAGATTCAAGTGGAAGAAGCAAAGAGGATTAAATAAGTTATCACAAAAATACTATTGACTAGAGAAAAGGACTATGAAAAAAATAGAGGTAGAGATTGTGTAATTAAAAAGAGATCTAGAAAAAAGAAAATAGTTAGTTGAAATTGAAGTTTGGGAAAAAAATTGAGATCTTGGATTACACAATAAAAAGTTATAAATTGCCACATATCGAAATTGACATTGGTTTTACAAAGGTTCAAAAAGGAAAGGTAGTTGAACAACCCATTAAGTCAGTTGCTCAGAGTTTGAAATAAAATGGATCCAAATTTTTAAAATATGAACAAGTTGTGATAGATACAAAAAGCAAGAAGGTGGTTGATGGTTTCACTCAAGTGCACAAATAGAATAAGAGATCCAAAAGACAAGCATCAAGAGGACAAGGATATAATACCAGGTTCAATCATTCTTTTTTTTTTTGTTATTTTTTTAATTGCAATCATTTTGGTCATAAAGTTGTGGATTGTAGAAAGGTTTTGGTAAGAAGAAATAAATTTGTTCGAAAAAAAACATTTTTATCCATTGTTTGATTTCAATTTTATTTGTCAAAAGTACAACAATTTTGGGCATATTACATGAAACTTGAGAAGCAATTTTATGAGTCCTCTTATGTCAGATGCTAAGGGTAATAACTCAGTGAGTTAGAACAGTGATTCTGATAAATTTTGGAAGAAGAAATCATAAGGACAAAGAATAGAGAAGTCCATGGTGGATCAAACTACATTACATGCTGAGAAACAGAAGAATCTATGGATTGTTGGCATCGGATGTTCAAGTCACATCACTAGAGACAAGAGCAAGTTCATACACTTCAAGAAGTATGATGGAGGATTTGTGACTCTAGATAAAAACTTTGTTGTTAATATTAATATCATAAATTTTAACCCCTTTACAATTTCACACTTCTTTTTGGGCCCTTTCTTTAGTGCGCCCTCTCATACAATTTTTAGCCTATTTTTGACCTTGTCACTACCAAATTGTTGTCATTTAGTTATTTGGTGACAAAATCCTATTTCATAGGCCTATGCACTCTCTATAAATCCTTCTCAATTATTTTTTTGGGTGGACTAGAGCACCTAGTGTCATAGTCCCTCCAAAAAGCACCCAAAATCATATATTTCAAAGTGTCAAATCTCACCATTTATTATCCAATCCTGATATTTTAATATGACCATTGGAAGTCACACTAAAATAGGAAAGACCTTATGATCCCTATATAAAGGCGTCATATCTAATTCATTTTGATCTATCAAAATTCTATCATTCCCTTGAGAAATTAAGTTGCCACTTTAACAATTAAATTATAAGGTAACATAAGGCACGAATGGGGTTAAAATGATCTAGGAGAAAGCAAACTAAATTAGGGGCGCAAATAGAGTGTGGAATTGTAAAGGGATACAATTTACAATGCCACATTTAGCCCCCACTTTATTGGGAGTATGAACTTAGACTCATACTCATGGTAAAGTAGAGAAACCAGTCGAGAGAAAGACATACAATGGATAAGATGTCACTAAGTTAAGGGAAACAAGCCCCCCAAGATTAGGATCCTATCAACTCACACAAGAACATCTAATGTAGGATACACTCATGAATAAAATACAAGACACAAAAAGAAAAAGATAAAAAAATAAAAGGAAAATAGAGAAAAAAAAGGACACCAAAAAATATTAGTTCAAAAAACAAAGGCTCCAAGTCAACTGGTTGAAGAGACATAAACATCAGGATTTTCTCAAATGTTGAGTATTATCCTCAACATTACATTACAAAACCACAAGAATACTTCTAAAAAGATACAAGAGTATAAACTATTGAGAATAAGATGGTCAATGGTCTAACAACTAGCAAGTTGTGTTATGCTATGGGTCCACATATATGTCATGAATTTCATTAGCCAACAAGTTGTATTATGTTGGGCGATTCATGTATGCAGAATGGATCTACTAGCCAACAAGTTGTGTTGTGTTGGGTTATCATGGAAGAAACATATTCCACTAGCCAAAAAGTTGTGTTATGTGTGGGATCCATGTATTGCAATAAAATGATTATGTACTAGCAAGCCTCACTATACTAGGTAATCAATGTCATAGTGAGCATAAAAAAACTACAATCATGCTAACAAGTTGTGTTATGTTAGATTATCAATGCCTTAAGAAGTGTAAACACATTCAACAAAGGATCATGCTAGAATTTTTTGTTATGCTAGATGGTCAACACCCCAGGAGGTATAAACGTGTTTGACAAAGGATTAAGACCTAGTAAGTTGTGTTATGATAGAAGATTGGAATGAGTCATATAGATGCCACTAGCTAGAATATTGTGTTATGCTAGGCGATCCCTAGATCATCAACACTTTAGGTAGTGCAAGCAAGGATCAAACTAGCAAGTTGCATTATGCTATATGATCAAAACAAAGGTAATGTGTAGAGAAAATTGTTATAGATTTGATAACCATACCTTAGGGGACATTATTCAACACAACAACACTAGTTCAAGGGTTAATAAATGAACACAAAATAAAAGAGGCCTCATATTCCCCCCTTTAAGATGTTGACATATTTCTATGTTGATATCCTAAGGAAGATATAGATCCATATCAAGGATAAACACCTTTAACACTAAGAAGATATCCTTAACAAAAATTTACATGTCCAAGATAGGAAGGAGATCCTTATAAAGGATACAATTATTCAACCAAAAAAAAAATTATCTTAAACGAACCATCATGCAACAAGGGTAAAGGGGTCCTTATCAAGGATACACAACTACTAGAAAGGAAAAGGGAGAGAAGGGGATCTTTGTCTAAGGATATCTACCTCCATAAAGAAAGGATATCATCAAACAAAGATAACATTTTAAACACCAAGAGGGAAAGGAGATCCTTACCAAGAATAAACACCTTACCAAGAGCTAGGAGAGGGAATTCTTGATGAAGGATGCACACTTTCAACACCAAGGAGAGACCATCATAAAACAAGGAAATGCACACTTTCAACATCAAGGATACACACCTCCAAACAAGAAGGAAATCCTCATGAAGGAAATACAATTCTATGCAAGGAAGGAATCTTTGTATAAGATATATCTATAGAGAGTGGAAAGTGGATCCTTATTAAATATATATGCTTTTAAAATACTCCTATCCCCTAGTATATAAACAAGAGTAATTACACCTTAGGCTATTACACTGCTACCCAACTATGATTGCACATTAAATTGTACCATCATTAATGACAATAAGCCCCTAAAATGTAGCTACAAATGTCACACAGTGAGAAGAAACATAATAGGAAAACTTTCATACAATATATGAGAAATTAAATGAATAAAAAGGTCAACATCATGTGCTATAGGAATGATACCATTATGAATAAGATTTATAACTTCTCCCTAAAGCCTCTACAACCACTATTAGTATGACCATACATGCGATGAAAAGCACAACAGAAGAAATTTGTAAGGTCGACTTTTCAAGTTTCATAATCTTTTAAAAGTGGAAGAGAAATCAAATGGTCCTTATAGAGTTTTCACAAGATCTAGTCTTCTCTAGATAATCGAGAGGATTTAGTTAGAATTCCTCTCTCATGTGGGGGGAGATGGTTAGAAGAAAGGGTAAGGAAGTAGTAGGAAATCCTATGCCCTCTCTATGATAATGAGGTGTGGGATCTATAGGGACTTTAATTCCTTGTTCCATACATCCAAGACCATGTCCATTATATCCTTGTTTAGAAAGAATGTTAAAACCAATATTCTAATATGTATGCAACTCTATGGGGAATGAATTTCATCATAAATCTCATTAATTGGTTGTGTAAGCATATTTTTAAGTACTAAAAGGATGAATAGATATATAAGGATTGATCCTTGTGGAAGGATGAAAATATTTATTAGCATCATTCATGTCCACTTGGGAGGTAAGGGAGTTCTCTTTCATTAAGTTGTTTGTATGGGAGGAAGTGTTTTCATCATTCAATGTTTATTCTCGAGTTAATGTAATATTAGGTGACAAGTCATTAAGGAAACATATAACATATTCTTGTATTAAACTATCTTGATAATTAAGATAATCTCTAGAGGAATAAGCATCTTTGTTCATTAATGTGTTAAGATTTGGATTGTCTAAAGCATGTTCCTATTGCACCAAAGTATCCTTATGAGGGAAGTAAATTTTAGGAGAAGAATCATCATTATTGTTCAATGCTTCATCTCCAAGAGAGAGATCATTGAAAGAAGTGTTAATGATGTCCTCTTATTGTACCAAAATATCCTCATGAATAAGGGAAATGTTGGGAGAGGGACAAGCATGGTTTATCTCATCATCACTTATAGGAGGAGTACCAAAGGTACAACATAAAACATTTACTAAAGCTTTTATAAATGGGTAAAAGTACGGATCTGTGTCGCACCTAGAGCTAATCCGTGTTATCCGGCCAGAAGCGTTCCGGTCGGACCAATGTGGCAAAGGCATTTCGGCTGGAACCCTTCTGGTCGGAAAGGGTTCCAATCATAACCCATTTGCTATATAAGCTACAAAAAAGGCTTTTCACCTTATTTTGCACTAACCGACTTAGAGTTTAGCGGTCGAGGAGAAGAGGGGGGCAAAGAAATTAGTGTTAATATATTAATGTTTTAGTTTTTTTCATAATTTTGTATAGTTTATTAGATTTTTAGGTTTTTAATGCTTAATAATATGTTAATTTTAAATTTTTTAATGCTTAATAATATATTAGTTTTTAAATTATTTAATGGTTAAAATATTTTAATGCTTAATTATTTATACATGTCGTACACATATACAATTAGATGTTGAAAGGTTATCCTATGACCCCTTAGTGCATACTAGGACCTCTTAAGACACTTAGGAGAACTTAGTACATACTAGGACCTTTTAAGAAATCATACAACCCCTTAGTAAATCCTAGGAGCTATTAAGACATGAAAGACCCCTTAATACATCCTAAAACATCTTTTAACCCCTTTCAACATCCTAGCATGTATAACATAAGACCCCATACAACACCATAAGACCCCTTAAGACCCCTTATGTTTATAATGACCCCTTATGACCTTTAATGACTCCTTAAGACCTCTTATGACACCTAATGACCCCTACTGACCCCATATGACCCCATTGTTGGCATTTACATAAAGATTGCATTGATGAACTAATATGTTGTCATTGATGTCAATTGCAACCAGTAATGGAGTTGTTATGCAACCGGTAGTTGAGCTAGTGAAGGAAACTTGTATTACTTCAGAAGCAGTGAGATCAACTGGTAACCCTACCTGTTGATGTGCCAAACCCTAACAGATGGAGCTTGGTGAATCAGTTGTATTGATCTATGATCAAATGGTGATCAAAGATGATTATGCCACGTATGCATGATGTATGTGATGAGTTTCAAGTGGTTTTTGGCGCGTAGAGATAACTGTTTTATCTTGGGAATGAGCGAGTGCATAGCATGAAGAGGAAACCACGTGATGAGTTACAAGATTCGATGAAGCGGTGATCAAGGAGCGGTCGAGGTTGTCTTGTACAATGTGCAATGATTGCTATGTAATCCAATGGTCATGTTTGAACTGATTTGTTTGTAATCTCTATGAGATCTTAGGTTTGTGATGTGTTACTGACCTATTGTTTTTCTTGTAAGGTTGATGAGTTGCTTTGTTGTAGTGTTGGAAATTTTGGTTAAGTCTCAGTGTGATTGATTGTTGAACCAGAAGGAGTATCTATAGTATGTGTGAATGCAGATAGGAGAATGAAAAGGATCTGATCAACCAGAGTAGTTCTATTTACTAGATCAGCAAAACCCTGTTGTTCTCGAACAATTACAACAGTTAAATCCCTTAATCGGGTAAGCTTTAACATGCTTAGTGTTTTCTAAATCCTGTAACCAGGTTATCCATTAGATTGGATTTCAAATCCTCTATCGAGGTTACTCCTAACAGAGTATTGCTTTTAACAGGGCATTATAGTCAATCCCTTAACTGGGTGGTCCCTAACAGGATTTGTTCCTAACAGGACATTTTTGTAAAGCTTCTAACAAGGCTTGGCTCCTAATAGGGAAAACTTCAGAAGAGTTCAGAATACTTATGGGTATTCATCCCCACTGTGGTTTTTCCCATTTGGGTTTCCACATCAAAAATCATTGTGTCAAGTGGTGAATGGTTTTTGTGGTTATGTTTTGATATGGTTAATTTGCTTAACTGATAAATCCACTTTGATGTGTTATGATTACCAACAGTAATCTGAAATGTGCTTTTACTATTGTTAGTAAAGTGGTTTGATGTTTTGGTTCAATGGTTTGAGAGTTTCATATTTTTTATACTGTTATTTTTTTATGCTAGTCAACCGATAAACCCGATAGTGCAGTTGCAATTTGTAGTTCAGTGTTTGAACCAGTTAATTTAGAGATTGTTTTATGAGTTGGGTTTTTGAGTTTGGTGAAAGTATGGTTGGTGTTATTCTATCTACTGATTCACCCCCCCCCCTCTCAGTAGTTGTCTAGATCCTTATTGATTCATCATATCATCAATTGGTATCAGAGCGATTCAGGTCCTCTAGTGTCTAAGCCTAATAGCTTGAGGTAAAGATTTAGGAGAAAATTATGAAGAAAGAAGGTCCAAAGTTCAATAGGGAAAACTACAAAATATGGAGTGATAGGATGAAGATCTTTATCAAGAGTCTAGGAAGTCAATATTGGGAACTTGTTGTTACCAAATATACCCTGCCTAGTGGGATTCTGATTGATGATCAAAAGAAGGAGCAACAAGAGAATAATCAAGCATTGGAGGCCATTATCAGTTCCTTGTCTGATTCAGAGTATGTTGATGTCCATGGTCTAGAGACTGCTTATGATGTGTGGAAGAAACTTGAGGATAGCTATAGCGATGATGAGCATGTGAAGATTGCCAAAGAAGAGAGTCTGAGAGGTAAATTTGATGACATGTGGATGGTTGAAGGTGAGAATATTCAATAGTATGGTCAGAGGATCAAGGAGATAGTCAATGAGATCAAAAGTGTTGGTGGTATAGTGGAGGATACCACAGTGGTTAGTAAGATGTTGAGAACCCTTTTACCGGTCTACGCTATCCAAGTTACAGCCATTCAGGAACTCAAGTCTATTGATAAAACAAAGGTAACTCTTGACTCCATCATTGGTAAACTTACTACATTTGAATTAAATAGTTTTGAGGGAAGTGTTCAGAAATTAGAGTTTGCATTTAGAGCTTCAGTTTCTAACCCACCTATGAGGAAAATAAGAGAAGCCAGTCATAGTTATGAGTCTAGATCCAATAGAGAAGTTGATGAGGAAGACAGTCTGGTCGAGCTTGAAGCATTGTTGGCCAAGCGGTTACCCAAAGGTACTGGTAAGTACAGAGGTAAATTACCTTTGAAGTGTTTTGCATGTAACCAAATTGGACATACTGCAGCTAACTATCCAAATGGAGACAATGAGTATAAACGTGAGAAGTACAAGAAGTACAAAGGAAAAGGTAAAAGAGATTGCCTCATTGCAGTTGATGGAGGAATCACAAATGAGGAATTTGAGGGAGATGCAAATGAAGACATTTTCTTTGTTTCCATTAAAGAGGAGACATCTGATCAGAAGGCATTAGTTTCTCGTATGGATAGTTCTAATGATTGGATTATAGACAGTGGTTGTTCACACCACATGACCGGTGATCAAAGTACATTTCTTACTTTGAAGGAATTTGATGGAGGAGTTGTGAGATTTGGAAATGACTCACCTTGCATGGTAAAAGGAAAGGGAACCATTTCTCTTAATGGAAAGAGCAGTGCAGATGATGTCTATTGGGTTGAAGGATTGAAGCACAATCTGTTGAGTGTTGCTTAACTCAATGACAAAGGTTATCCATTGGAATTTAAGAATGAAATGTGCAAAATCTATGCAAGGAAAGGTGAACTGATTGCAACCAGCAAGAAGACAAAAGGTAACTTGTTTCACCTAATTCATAAAGTCAACAGTTGTTTAATTGCTAAAGTAGATGATAGTTGGCTTTGGCATCAAAGATTTTGTCATGTAAATTTTGATAACATTGTCAAAATCAGTAAGTCAAAGTCTGTAAGAGGTTTGCCTCAGTTGGACAAACTGGTGAATGCTCTGTGTAAGGAATATCAGTTAGGGAAGATGACATCCTCAACTTTTAAGAGTAAATCTTTCTTAGCAGAACATTTGCTAGATTTGGTTCATACAGACCTTTGTTGACCAATAAGGACTAGAAGTATTCAAGGTGGTCGATATTTTATGATCTTCACTGATGATTGCTCAAGAATGACACGGGTCACATTCTTGAAGGACAAAACCGAAGCCTTTAGCAAGTTCAAGGCATTCAGGGCCTTAGCTAAAAAAGGAAAGTGGTAAGAAGATAAAGTGCTTAAGAACTGATCAAAGTGGTGAATATACTTCAGAGGAATTCACTAGATATTGTGAAGACAAAAGAATTAAGAGGCAACTTTTTGTAGCTAGGACACCACAACAAAATGGTATTGTAGAGAGGAACAACCAGACAGTTATTGAAGCAGCTAGAATGATGCTAATACAAGGAGGTGTAGCAAAGACTTTCTAGAGAGAAGCTTTCAACACAACTGTCTACACTATGAACCAGATATTGGTTAAAATTGGTAAGGATAAAACTCCTTATGAATACTAGTATGGTAGATCACCTAATTTCAGTTACTTTAAAGTTTTTGGTAGTAAATGTTTTATCAAGAGAGGTGACTATGTTGGTAAGTTTGATGCTAAGAGTGATGAAGGCATATTTCTTGGTTACTCCACCAAGAGTAAAGCCTACAAATGTTACAACAACCAGACAAAGAGAATCATTGAAAGTGTTGATGTCTGAGTGGATGAGTATCCTAAAGTTACAGGAGAAACCAGTGAGGAGAAGAAGGAAGATGAACCTTACATTCTGATTTTGGAACCAAAACTGGTGAAACCAAAAGTTGGTGAAGTGAATGTTGTAGTACCAGTACAACCGAAATAGGTATATTCTGTAGAAGATGAAGATAGTGAGGAAGAAGAATCTGAAGATAATGATCATGTTATTCTAAGGTATGTAAGACTCAATCATAATCCTAACCAGATTATTGGAGATAAAGATGTTGGTGTGTTAATTAGAAGAAGAATTAGAGAGGATTCTTGTATGATCTCCACTATTGAGCCTAGAACAACGAAGGAAGCCTTTGGAGATGATCATTGGATCAAAGCTATGGAAGAGGAGCTTGACTAGATTGAAAAGAACAATACATGGACCCTAGCACCCAGACTGGTGAATAAAAATGTAATTGGTACTAAATAGGTATTCAAGAATAAACTAAATGAAGATGGAGTAGTAGTCAGAAACAAAGCCAGATTGGTATGCAAAGGTTATGCACGAGAAGAAGGAGAAGACTATGGTGAGACATTTGCACCAGTTTCTATATTGAAAGGTGTTAGGACTCTACTTACATTTGCAGCATATATGGGATTCAAAGTATATCAGATGGATGTGAAGTCAACATTTCTAAATGGAATATTGGAAGAGGAAGTCTACATTGAACAGCTAGATGGTTATGCTTTGACTGATGCAAAGGATATGGTGTGTAAACTACACAAGGCACTATATGGTTTGAAGCAAAAACCAAGAGCATGGTATGAAAGACTACATTCACACTTGATGAAGATAGGTTTCCAAAGAACCAGTGAAGACAACAATATATATCTCAAGACTGAAGGAGATAAGATACTGATTAGTGAAGTGCTTGTGGATGATATCATTTTTGGAGGCAATTATGACATGAGTGATGACTTTGCAAATGAAATGAAAAGTGAATTTGAGATGTCTCTGGTTGGAGAGATAAAATTATTCATAGGTTTGTAAATTCAACAGATGAAGAGTGGTATTTTTATCACACAGTCCAAATATGTGAAAGAGGTATTGAAGACATTTGGAATGGGAGACTGTAAACTAGTTGGGACACCAATGGTTACAGGTTGTAAACTTTCTAAGGAGGATGATGTCGCATCTGTTGATGAAAATGAGTATAGGTCTATGATAGGGAAACTAAATTATGTTGTTCACAACAGACCAGATATTGCTCATGCAGTTGGATTAGGTGCCAGATTTTAGAAGAACCCGAAGGAAACACACATGGTAGCTACTAAAAGGATATTCAGATATTTGAAAGGTATAATTGATTATGGATTATGGTATCCATATGCAGGTAACTTTGATTTGAAAGTCTATACAGATGCAAACTGGGTAGGAAATGTTGATGGCAGGAAGAGCACAACCGAAGGTACATTCTTTCTTGGAGGAAGGCTTGTATCTTGGAGCAGCAAGAAGCAAAGTTGTATATCACAGTCTATTGCTGAAGCTGAATATGTTGCAGCGTACATGAATTGTACCCAGGCAATCTAGATGAAACACATTTTGGAAGGATTCAAGATGAAGGGATTCCAGTTGAAGATCACAAAACTAATAAAGATTTTATGTGATAACATCGGTGCAATACATATTTCAAAGAACCTGATGTTGCATGCTAGAACCAAGCATATTGAGCTGAAATATCATTTCTTAAGGGAGAAAGTGCAGAGTAAAGATGTATTACTGGAGCATGTATCTACTAAGGAATAGCTAGCAGATATCTTTACTAAACCTCTTCCTAAGACTACTTTTGAGTATCTTAGAGGTTAGCTAGGGGTTGTGCCCCTACATGAAGTTAATTGAGCGGATGTGGAAGATATCAATCCCAGAGCTAATTGAAGATCTTGAAGCAAGATTGGTGTAGAGTGGAGCTACTCCACAAGGGGAGCAACTTGTTGCAGAATAGTGAAGTATGATACTACATGTTTTACTTTCACTTTGGAATTGTTGTCAAAGGGGGAGAATAACTGTATGATTGATAGGGAGAAGAACTATACCCAGTTACCAGCTGAAGACACGGAGACTCAGTTGAAGGAGAGTACATGAAAAAATGTAAACCAGGATTCCTATACCTATGTATGTGCATTACTCTCAATCATCACAATCAAAGTGTATTGATATTTGTATTGCCATCAATGCCAAAAGGGGAGATTGTTGGCATTTGCATAAAGATTGCATTGATGAACTAGTGTGTTGTCATTGATGTCAATTGCAACCAATAGTTGAGCTAGTGAAGGAAACTGGTATTACTTTAGAAGCAGTGAGATCAACTAGTAACCCTACCTGTTGATGTGCCAAACCCTAACTAATGGAGCTTGGTGAATCGGTTGTATTGATCTATGATCAAATGGTGATCAAAGATGATTATGCCACGTATGCATGATGTATGTGATGAGTTTCAAGTGGTTTTTGGCACATAGAGATAACTGCCTTATCTTGGGAATGAGCGAGTGCATAGCATGAAGAGGAAACCGCGTGATGAGTTACAAGATTCGATGAAGCGGTGATCAAGGAGCGGTCGAGGTTGTCTTGTACAATGTGCAATGATTGCTATGTAATCCAATGGTCATGTTTGAACTAATTTGTTTGTGATCTCTATGAGATCTTAGGTTTGTGATGTGTTACCGACCTATTGTTTTTCCTATAAGGTCGATGAGTTGTTTTGTTGTAGTGTTGGAAATTTTGGTTAAGTGTCAATGTGATTGATTGTCAAACCAGAAGGAGTATCTATAGTATGTGTGAAGGCAGATAGGAGCATGAAAAGGATCTGATCAAGCAGAGTAGTGCTATTTACCAGATCAACAAAACCCTGTTGTTCTCTAACAATTACAACAGTTAAATCTCTTAATCGGGTAAGCTTTAACAGGCTTAGTGCTTTCTAAATCCTCTAACCAGGTGATCCATTAGCTTGGATTTCAAATCCTCTATCAAGGTTTCTCTTAATAGAGTATTGCTTTTAACAAGGCATTATAGTCAATCCCTTAACCGGGTGGTCCCTAATAGGATCTATTCCTAACAGGACCGTTTTGTAAAGCTTCTAACAAGGCTTGGATCCTATAGGGCGAACTTCAGAAGAGTTCAGAATACTTGTGGGTATTCATCCCCGCCGTGGTTTTTCCCATTTGGGGTTCCACGTCAAAAATCATTGTGTCAAGTGGTGAATGTTTTTTGTGGTTATGTTTTGATATGGTTAATTTGCTTAATTGATAAATCCACTTAGATGTGTTATGATGACCGACAGTAATCTAAAATGTGCTTTTACTATTGTTAGTAAAGTGGTTTGATGTTTTGGTTTAATGGTTTGAGAGTTTTAGATTTGTTATATTGTTATGTCAGTCAACCTGTAAACCTGACAGTGTAGCTGAAGTTTGTAGTTCAGTGTTTGAACCAATTAGTTCAAAGATTGTTTTATGTTGGGTTTTTTAGTTTGGTGAAAGTATAGTTGGTGTTATTCTATCTATTGATTCACCCCCCTCTCAGTAGTTGTCTGGATCCTTATTGATTCATCATATCATCGCCCATATGACCCCCAACAACACCATATGATCCCTTAGGACACCATATGACCCCATAGGATCATATAGTATCCTAAGGGGTCATATGGGGTCCTAAGGGGCCACACATGTATTTTAACATGTGTGACCCCTTAGGACCCCATATGACCCCTTTTAACGTCCTAGTAGGTGCAACATAACTTTTAGGACACCATGTGATCCCTTAGGACCCCATATGACCCCTTAGGACACCATAGTGTTGTATGGTGTCCCAAGGGGTCATATGGGTTCCTAAGGGGTCACACATGTGTTCTAACACATGTCTAACCCCTCAGGACCCCATATGATCCCTTTTAAATTCCTAGTAGGTACACCATACCCCCTAGTACATCCTAGGAGCAATTAAGACATGAACGACCCCTTAATACATCCTAAAACATCTTTTAACCCCTTTCAACATCCTAACATGTATAACATAAGACCCCATATGACCCCTAAGGACACCATATGACCTCTTAGGACACCATATGACCCCATAGGATCATATAGTATCCTAAGGGGTCATATGGGATCCAAAGGGCCCATGGATGTGTTTTAACACATGTGGGCCCTTAAGACCCCATATGACCCCTTTTAACATCCTAGTAGGTGCAAGATACCTCTTAGGACACCATATTATCCCATAGGGTCATATAGTGTCCTAAGGGGTCATATGGGGTACTAAGGGGTCACACTTGTGTGACCCCTTAGGACCCCATATGACCTCTTTTAAAGTCCTAGTAGGTACAACATACCTCTTAGGACATCATATGACCCCATAGGTTCATATAGTGTTGTATGGGGTCATATGGGGTCCTAAGGGGTCACACATGTGTTACCCCTTAGGACCCCATATGACCCCTTTTAAAGCCCTAGTAGGTACACCATACCCCTTAGGACACCATATGACCCCATAGGGTCATATAGTGTCCTAAAGGATCATATGGGGTCTTAAGGGGCCACACATTTATGACCCCTTAGGACCCCATATGACCCATTTTAAAGACCTAGTAAGTACAAAATACCTCTTAGGACACCATATGACCTCATAGGGTCATATAGTGTCCTAAGGAGTCATATGGGGTCCTAAGGGGCCACACATGTGTTAAAGGGCATGTGTGGCCCCTTAGGACCCCATATGACCCCTAAGGACACCATATGACCCCTTAGGACACCATATGACCCCATAGGATCATATAGTGTCCTAAGGGGTCATATGGGGTCCAAAGGGGCCATGGATGTGTTTTAATATGTGTGACCCCTTAGGACCCCATATGACCCCTTTTAACATCCCAGTAGGTGTAACATAGGTCTCTTAGGACACCATATGACCCCATAGTGTCTTATGGGGACATATGGGGTACTAAGGGGTCACACGTGTTCTAACACATGTCTGGCCCCTTAGAACCCTATGTGACCTCTTTTAAAGTCCTAGTAGGTACAACATACATCTTAGCTAGTAGGTACAACATACCTCTTAGGACACCATATGACCCCATAGGTTCATATAGTGTCATATGGGGTCCTAAGGGGTCACATATGTGTTAGAACACATGCGTCACCCCTTAGGACCCCATATGACCCTTTTTAAAGTCCTAGTAGGTACAACATACCCATTAGGACACCATATGACCCCACAGGGTCATATAGTGTCCTAAGGGGTCATATGGGTTTTTTTAAGGGGTCACACATGTGTTCTAAGATATGTGACCCCTTACGACCCCATGTAACCCCTTTTACAGTCCTAGTAAGTACAACATACCTCTTAGGACACCATATGACCCCATAGGGTCATATAGTGTCCTAAGGGGCCATATGGGGTCCTAAGGGGCCACACATGTGTTCTAACACATGCGTGACTCCTTAGGACCTCATATGATCACTTTTAAAGTCCTAGTAAATAAAACATACCTCTTAGGAGACCATATGACCCCATAGGGTCATATAGTGTCCTAAGGGGTCATCTGGGGTCCTAAGGGGCCACACATGTGTGACCCCTTAGGACCTCATATGATCCCTTTTAAATTATTAGTAGGTACAACATACCTCTTAGGATACCATATGACCCCATAGGGTCATATAGTATCGTACGGGGTCATATGGGGTCACACATGTGTTAGAGCACATGTGTGACCCCTTAGGACCCCATATGACCCCTTTAAAAGTCCTAGTAGGTATAAAATACACCTTAGGACACCATATAGTGTCCTAACCAGTCATATGGGGTCCTAAGGGGCCGCACATGTGCTCTAACATATGTGTGACCCCATATGACCCCTTTTAAAGTCCTTGTAGGTACAACACAAAGTCAAATGGACACCATATGACCCTTTAAGACCCCATATGACTCCTTAGAACACCTGATGCAGGAGCATCCCCGGTTCATGGAAATCTTGCATCAACCAAAAATATTTCCTTTCTATTTTGCTTTCTGTTTTGCAGTTTCAACATTTCATTTTGCATTTTCTACCATTGGCTCACCGGATCTCGAGGAGTTGGATTTTTGCTTGAGGACTTGATCATATACATTATTACCAAACTGCGGAGCATTTGGATCATTTTCCGATAAGTTATTGCTACCAGTTTCTGAGGCAGTTTTCTAGTACCGATTGCCTGGACCTATTTGTATTTGTGATCTATCAGAATCTACCGGATCCCTTCTATAGCTACAGAGCCCTGAGCGTTGATTTCGATGTTCCTTGGCATGTGGCCGACCTTCCATTGGATCTACACTTGATCCTTTGGATTTTTCAGAGGAATTTCTTTGGCGGAGGCCGACCTTGTTGTTTTTACACGCTAGGTCTTATTCCTTGACTTTTGATCCCTTTTGAGCCGACAGGATCCCCTTGGATTGTATAAATAATTATAATTAAGCATTAGAATGCAAATCAGTTAAGATATGGAAGATAGAAGATAGATCTTAAGATTTGAGGTCTTGGTTGCGACCTTTTCCGTAATTAAGCATGTTTTAGCATGCTAGTGAGTCAGTTTTTGTAACCCAGTTGTTACCCGGTTGTTACCAATTGACTGTAATCAATTTTCATGATATAATTCATTCAGTTCTGCATTTCCTCCATCATATCCTTGTGCTTTCGTTGTGTTCACTCTTATCGGTCCAGATTGATCTCTTTGAGGTCCCTCCTAACCGGTGACTGCACCAACACCATAGGGTCATATGGTGTTCTAAGGGGTCCTAAGGGACCACACATGTGTTCTAACACATGTGTGACCCCTTAGGATCCCATATGACCCCTTTTAAAGTCTTAGTAGGTACAACATACCCCTCAGGACCCCATATGCCCCCTTAGGACACCATAGGGTCATATAGTGTCCTAAGGGGTCATATAGGGTCCTAAGGGGCCACACACACATGTTCTAACTGTTGCAAGCTAGGGTTTCCATTGCACCAAAAGATCAACTTTTCATTGCCCGATACAACCACTAGACTTATAGAACCCATAGGAGGCTGTTAAAACATGTCGTGAATCCCCGCGAGGGACGCTGACCCACTACCAACAATCCCCCTCCCAGCATCACTTGCTGCAACCTGCGTGATTCGAACCTGTGACCAAGATCTGATACCACTTGTTACAAGCTAGGGTTGTCGTTGCACCAAAAGTCAGCCTTTCAATGCCCGATACAACCATTAGACTTATAGAATCCATAGGAGGCTGTTAAACCATGTCGTGAATCCCTGCGAGGGACGCTGGGCTACTGCCAACACTAACACATGTGTGACCCCATATGACCCCATATGACCCCTTAGGAAACCATAGGCTCATATGTTGTTCTAAGGGGCTATGTATGGGGTCCTAAGGAGCCACACATGTGTGACCCCTTGGGATCCCATATTGCCTCTTTTAAAGTCATAATCGATACAACATACCCCCTAGTACATGGACGACTGCTTAAGACATCCTAGGACATCTTTTGACCCCTTTTAACATCTTAACATGTATAACATAAGACCCCATACAACACCATAAGACCCCTTAAGACCCCTTAGGACTGTAATGACTCCTTGTGACCTCTAATGACCGCTTAAGACCACTTTATGACTCCTAATGACCCCTACTAACCCCATTTGACCCCATAGGATCATATAGTGTCATAAGGGGTCATATGGTATTGTTAGGGGTCATATGGAGTCCTTAGGGGGCACACATGTGTTCACCATATGACCTCATAGGATCATATAGTGTCCTAAGGGGTCATATGGGGTCCTAAGGGGTCACATATGTGTCCTTAAGGGGCACACATGTGTTCACCATATGACCTCATAGGATCATATAGTGTCCTAAGGGGTCATATGGGGTCCTAAGGGGCCACAAATGTGTTCTAACACATGTGTGACCCCTTAGGACCCCATATGACCCCTTTTAAAGTCCTAGTAGGTACAAGATACCCCCTAGGACACCATATGACCCCATAGGATCATATAGCGTCCTAAGGGGTCATATGGGGTCCTAAGGGGCCACACATGTGTAACCCCTTATGATCCCATATTACCCCTTTTAAATTCCTAGCAGGTACAACATACCCTCTAGTACATACTAGGAGTTATAAAGACCTAGACGACCCCTTAATTTCAACTATTAAAAAAAATACAAAAACTATAAATAATTACAAAAATCTTAAAAATAAGGTTTAATAAAATCTAAATAATATTTAGTTTAATATAACATTCTTAAATTTTTTTGAAGCCTTCTAATATTAGATATTTATTTAATTTTAAAAAATAATTTAATATAACATACTAGAAAAAAATTGAAGCCTTCTACCAAAATCTTAAAATAAATTAAAAATATTTGTCGCTTTATATAAAAAATACCGCTTTTATTTGTAAAAACAATTGACTTAATTAAAAAATGAATTATATTATTTCACACATCTTTATTTTCATATTTTAAAACAAAAAAATTATCATCATTTGTATGGGTTTGAAGAGGCATGGTCGCTCAAACGACTAGTCGTGCCAACCTCCAAGGATTTGGTCAGAAGGGTTTTGGTTGGAATGTCCTAAGTGGCATCCTAAGTGGTAGCCACATCACCAAATTTGACAAATTTCTGAAACTTCTGACTTTTGCAACAAAATTCTACAAGTAAATTCAATTTATTAAAAAAACAAAAAATACTCTTTTGTAGAGATCGAAATCAAGAATCTACTCATAATTTTTATGATGCTTTGATTATACTTAATATATATTATTTCAAAAATACTACAAGTAGGTATTCTAATGTTCAATAAGAGGCTGGTTTGAAAAAAAAAAAAAATATTGAATCACCTTAAAAAAAATTGGAAAAAATATGGTTCACTAGAGGAGAGAGTCTTCTCCAAAAGGGTATTTTTTGTTTTTTGATTATCAAAAATTAAATAAACAAAATGTGGTGGGAGATTAAAACTGTCAAATTCAGGTATGTTCAACTTTAAAATGTTATAATGAAGAAAATATACATTGATTTTTTTAAAAAAAATTTATGCATTGTATATGTATGTCATCTATTAGGGATATCAAAATAAAAGAAAAAATAAGTTGATTTATATTAGGTTTTTTGGTGGGAACTAAACCCCTTATTTTCAACATTTTTTAACAATAAATTTTTTGACTTTAAAAGTAAAAAAAACATATCAATCCTTGACAATTTTTTTTTTTAAATAATAGACTCAAACTTCATCAAATTATACACATTTCATCAGTTTACATAATCTTCAAATTCAAAATACAAATGTCACTTTTATGCTGTCAAAATTAAACAGTTATTGTTGTGTTAACCTTTTCCTTTATAAACGTGTGACAGGTTTGTACTTTTACCCAAATGACATGCCATAAACATCTTTGAAATTCTCACTATATAACAACATGAAACATATACCAAAACCTTTAGAAAAGAAACTTGCATACCATGGACATCTTTGCAATTCTCAATATGAAATAATTGAAGATGCAATAGATCAATACAAGTAATATGAAATGAAGTATTCTTCTTCTTTTTTAAATGCAACTAATTAACAATGTAATTAGACGTGAGGGTGCAAACAATTTAGATCATATAAGGTTAATGCATTAAATAAGAAGATATGCAAGTATAAGGCACAATGGGTTCACCAAAATGATGTGTATGGAAATGAGATCCTAGCTTATGTATATAAACTAAGATCTCAAATATCCATAGCATATCATTGAAACAATAATAGTGTTCAACTAAAGTCTTAATAAGAGAGTTAAAAACTTTGGATTAGTGCTCCTTTGTTGCAATGGCTTTGAGATTATGAAGTGTGTGTTTGAGATCTAGGTTTAATGATAGGAAAATGATAACTTTCAACAATGACAATAAATTATAGAATAGAAAATCAATACAATAAGCCATATTTGGAAAGAAAACACAAAAAGGAACCTAGGACTACAAATTAAGAATGAAAGTGTCAGACTGGTGTGCTAGGTTCCCTAATTTGAGGGTGCATGTACAAACAAAAAAGTACAAATTCATAGTTAGGAGGTCATATAGGTTTGTCTCTTCAAAATTTAGTCAAATATAGTCAAATACATGTAATGGGCACCCTAGTCCAAGGGGTTTCACCTATTTGAAATCTAAGAATGTTTGACATAGTTTTCTTTGTGATCTTGTAACACCTTCTGGAAGTCACATCTAAACCTACACACACTAAAATGAGGAAAAATGGTTATGTTGTATAGGGACTTACCTAAGTCAAATACCATGTTGGTCTTCCCACCTCCACAATAATTATGATTGATGTAAAAGAGAGCTTATCAAAGGGATTACAAAGGATAAATAGTAGTGGATATGTTGAAATGAAATGATCATACCTTAGGTATGAAACCCTCTCATGGAGTTTCACATAAAGGTGGTGATGCAATGCTCTTTATGGAAGTCCTACAAATGTTAATGCAATAACATAATAACATAAAACACAAACATGAAATCATACTTGAATGTAGGGTGTTGAAGTCTATTGCTCAATATGATAAATTACTCAGATATGAAGATATTGCTTGATAATAATGCCACTTTAGACTTATGAATGATAAAAGATGTGCTTTATATAGAGTTCACAAGGTATTTTTGAATGTAGGATGACAACCAACAATCAAATGAAAAGATCATGATTAGATGACAAATGGTAGAGATCAACATTCACATACATTTAAATTTGGGTCCCTTTTAGAGGGACTAGGGCATTGGGCACCCAATTCCACTTAAAAATGGACCAACAAAAGGGGTGGAAATGAGTGGGGATCTAGAACACAGGGCTTAGTCTCATAATTAACATATGACACTTATTAGGTTGTGGGTTTAACAATTAAAATGTAGGGTAACATAAGACACAAACGAACAAGTAAAATTATCTAAGAGAAATCAAACTGAAGTAGGAGCACAAATAGAGTGTGAAATTGTAAAGGGATATCTTTTATGACACTAAAATAACTTTGTTGCATCCAAATTTTTTTCTTTGAAAATAAATTGGGAGTGGTTCAATTTATAGATTTGGGTGATAATGCAAGGATGAAATGATATCTCGTGATAGAAGGTTGGCATTGTTTCTCATGTAGGAGAGAATGAGAAGGTGATAAGTGACAACATGTGATTGATGTACGTGATTAGGGCAAGGATGGTGGAAAAATGAAGTGTGAATTTTTGGTCAAATTTTGATGGATGATTGAGATTAAAATTACTCTTTTTGGAGCCTTGTTTGAAGTTGACCTTTGATTATTTTAATCAAGTTTTGGTAGAGGAATGTGAAATGATTAATTAGTTGACTAAACCTAATTTTTTTATTCAACTAATGTTGATGGGGATTTTGAGGGATTACATAAATGTTGATGTACATTCATTTAATTTATTGGAGAATATTTGGGAAATGATTGAATTGATGATAAAATTAAGGTGGGAATATTAGGAAAAAAGGTTGAGTTGGTTAAAATTAATTAGATAAATATATGCATTTTATTCAATTTATGAGAATGGTTAGATTGGTCAATTAAAAAATTGGGACATGTTCCATTTGTACTAGAAGAACTACCATAGTGAATTAGTGTTTTTTTTCACAATGGGGAATCGGTAGGGGTAGCCTAGCGACCTAGAGCTTATCTCAAGACAAGACAAGCCCAACTTCCTCAAGCTGTAGAACTAGCCCAGTGAAGCCAATAACCATGTAAACCCAACTAGCAAGAGTTGAACCTTGGACCTACATGGGAAGAACCCAAAGCCTTAGCACCATCTTACTAATCGTTTAGGTTAGAAGTGAACAAAAACGATTAGTGTTTGAAATAGATGTATTCAAATAGATATAATGTAATGATGACTAAAATGCACGTATATATTTTAAATATATATACACTGAACCAATTCTTTACTAATCATTAAAATTTAAAAAAGTTTTATTCTCTCCCATTTCAATTTAATTTGATAGGTTGCACTCAATGTTGCATTTAATGTTTTATTTTAACACTTAGTTTATATTCTATTAATACAAAAATGCTTCAAGGCACATCAAGTCCCTCTCCATAGTTGTCTACATTGGCCGCCCCAACAACCAAAAGTGGCTTGCAAATGAGTTTTCTTTCTTTTCATATATCACGCTTACAATGCAACCTACACCTAACCCTATCTAACTTCAAAACCCCCAAAAAAATATCAATTAAAAACTATATTTGAAATTTTTAATCAATTAACCAAAAAATACCATTCCTGGACAACACTAAACCTACACTGAATACAGTTGCCACTTATCCACAGCCTCCAAGACAGAGAAGCCATTGATAGACACAGTCTCAGCTTATCCCTGGTCTTCTACACTACCAACCGCCCCAAGAACCCAAAAAAAACCCTAAAATATACAAGAAAACTGAAGTTTCTCAGAGCAATCAAAGCCTAGAAAATGCTTACATAAACTGTACACATTTAAAATATGAAAACAAGCAGCTGTCACGGTCTGGACAACACACAAAGTCACAACAATCGAATTAGTATTCAATAAGGCGTGCTCATTTTCAAACATACTCAAAAAAAAACTTGGACTTATTCAATAAAAAGTAGCGTGTATATATGCCAACTGACATAAAAGTCCTTGTGAGTGCATCGGAAAGTAGGTTTCACTGAGAGGCACACGCATAGAGGATAAGAGAATAGCAGAAAGCGGGATGTACATACTTATATATACATGTCTTGGTATCCTATGTGTCAGGAATCTTTCCTCCACTTTCAGACAGCACCCCTCTAATCAACCCCACCATGCCTCTAATTCTGCCTTGTAGACTGTAACCACCTTCTTCTTCATTCTTCCTAAGCTTCAATCCCAACATCCGATTTAACTATTGTCTATTGGCCTCAATCCCAATACCCAATAGAGGTAATTCTGTTTTCTATTTGATTCAATCACCCATATAAGTAACACCCATCATTCAAATTACATAGTTCCATCCTGCAATCCCAATACCCAATCCAGCTAACTCTGTTCTTTATTTGATTCAATCTAAGTAACACCCCTCATTCAAACTACAGAGTTCCATCCTGCAATCCCGATACCCAATATAGCTAACTCTGTTCTTGATTTGATTCAATCCCAATATAAGCAACACCCATCATTCAAATGACAAGACTTCCATCCTGCTAGTAGTATTATATAGGTAACTCTGTTCTTCATTTGATTCAGTTCCAATATAAGTAACAACCATCTTTCAAATGACAAGAGTGCCATCCTGCTAGTAGTATACAGGTAACTCTGTTCTTTATCTGCTCAGTCCCAATATAAGTAACAGCCATCATTCAAAGACGAGAGTTCCATCCTGCTAGTTATATCTAGGTAACGCTGTTATTTTCTGACTCAGTCCTTATATAAGTAACACCATTATTCAAATTACAGAGTTCCATTCTGGAAGTAGTATATTGTTTGGGCAAAGTGATGAGTACCCAGCATTCAAATTACAGAGTTCTATCCTGCTAGTAGCATATTGCTTGGGCAAAGTGCTGAGCACCCATCATTCAAATTACAGAGTTCTTTCTTGCTATTAGTATATTGCTTGGGCAAAGTGATGAGCAGGTCCTGTTAGAAGGAGCAGAGTTGTGTTTGCTTGTAGCATATTGTTGGCAAAGTGAAAGCTGTGAATCTGTGTGTCATATGGTGCAAAGTTATATCAGTGTTGGGTGAAAGCTGTGAATCTGTGTGTCATATGGTACAATGTTATATCAGTGTTGGGTCAATTTTATCATTATTTGGTTCTGAGTTCTAATCTTGTGGTTATGCACTTTATGTGTTTTGCACCAGCTAGTCCAGTACAAAATCTTTAACCAGTGAGTATTTGGTTCTGAACTCTAACCTTAACCCTTTATTTATATACACTTTACATTATCCATATGCACTTTCATTCCTTAATGGTACAAAATATTATAAAGCTGGTTTCTCCCATTTGGTCTTCTTTATGGACTGGAATTCACAAATTATTTGGTTCTGAGCAGGTCAATGACAGATTGGTGGATAAGCAAGTTACATACTGCAAAGTTTTAGGATATCCATGACCAATGCTTATTAATGGCATAATGGTAAATTGTTAGGTTACATGGTGCACAATCTTGTTCTTGTTGAACTGGAGACTGGAAAGCTGCTTTGCCACTTGTGATGCCCTGAATTTGATTTCTATTGTACTAATTTGGAGATTTCAAGAACGTTCAAATTACATCTTCACCAACAGCTCAGCCCCATTCAGCAATTCAAGGACTGCAGAACTTAGTTCCTGAGGACCCAATTGACCTATGGTGTTCTTCAGTCAAGGGGCCACACAGATGCCCCCAACAGCTCAACTTCGCTCTGCGGAAGCATTAACAATGCCAGGGGTAAGCCCATTTTGATATGCTTTGTTCTTTAGTTTTTTAATGCGCCCATTTTGATATGCTTTGTTCTTTAGTTTTTTAATGCTCTCCAACATTCTGATGATGGATCACAGATTGTTTGATCTGAAAAGTTCATATTCAAAAAACTTACACAATCAAATTCAGAAATAAACAACATAATATCTCATAAATTATGAAAACTTAATGACATTGATGCCTTAATTCTGTTCTGTGTCCATGTTAGTCTGGTGCTAGATGTTCTAGTAAAAGTCTGACATGATTAAAGCCAATGTTTTGCAGGTTCAAGTGATTGTTCTGAATGCTAATATGCGCTGCCAAGAATGCAGAGCCAAAGTCTCTAAAGTGCTCTCCAAAATGGACAGTAGGTTTTCATAAGCCAGCTCTCTCCATGAATTCTGTTTAGACCAGTTATACTCTTTTTTTATTGTTAGACTCTCCTGATAATTGTTTGTGAATTATTTGGGATTGCAGATTTGTTAGACTATTGTGTGGATGTTACTCAGAAGAAGGTGACAGTGAGAGGGAGCGTGGATCCAAAGAAAAGGATGAGAAGACTGCTCAATCAGAAAAGGGAAAAAAACGTCAAATTTGAGAGGCTCAATGCAGAAAGAGATTTGGAGGACCCCAAGCGGAAGAAAGGCAATTTTTTCTCACATAATTTTTTAAAAGGGGCCTGCTGCTTTCACTAGGACCTAGTTTTTTCTTTGATTAGATTGGCCCTTTTCTGGTTTGTTTGGAGAACAAAACAATTTTTTTGTGGGGATTGGAGTTGGCTTCTCTTTGTAAGGTTTTTAATTATATATAAATATAAAATGAAAAAAGTTATGATAAGTGGTTTTGAATCAAGTTCCAATTTTTAGTAGATTTTAATGTAATAAAACATTAATATCTATATAATTCAGGTATTTACATGAAAAAATAGTATAAATCTATATTCCTCTTTCTAGTCATGAATCACTAAGTGTGAGCTGAAACATTTAATGAAAAACATACACAATTTAATCCAAAAGCTTACATTCTAATTAACTTCATGAAATGTGAAAAACCCATATCAATGAATGTAAAAAATAACTTTGGACAGATGAATTGTCTTACAAGAACTTCTAATTGGAATATAAGTTTTATAATGTAATAGACTAATATCTAGTTTTAGTTTTTTTCATTTCTGATTTGCACTGTGCCTGATACTTCTCATGATCATCAGAATCTAAAAACAGTTAGAAAGTTAAAATCGTACATTAATATTTATAAAAAACGACTCTATAATTGAATACCCTAATTTTACACTTCTCAAAATCTTATGTGAAAATTTCAAATCTCTCATTTTTTATAACAGCTCAAGTCTCCCCTATATTAAAAAAAAAACAAAAAACCATTAGTTAGTGAAACCAGCTGGAAACGGAATTCTTTCACACCATTTTTTTTATGACAAGCGTATATACTTGACTGTGCATTGGATTCTTTATCTTACATACAGAGTGTGTATACGTCATTTGGCCGGCTGTGTCGTATAACAATTGAATATATGAAATGTATATATCCCATCGGACATTGACTTGTTCTGTTCAGGACTAATTCATTTGTTAGACTTTTAGTGATATAAAAACATTAAATTCCTGTTTTTTTCTTTTAAAATCTCTTAATCTTTATAAGAGTCAACATTAACGTTATTTCCAAAAAAATCATGTTGGTCGTATGGCACATTGGATTCTTGTCAGAATTATTTTGAAAAAACTACTGTAGAATTGTCCTGCACTGAAAATACTACTGTTTTGCAGTAGAAGTGTCCTGTACTTGGCATTTTTGTCCTTTCCATGCTGGGATTGATTTTGAACTGATTTTCTTGATGATGTTGCTGTCCGTTGGCTGTGATATGACCACTCTTTTGAACTCGAGCTTTCATAAAATATATAAACAAATAGTTTGCTTGTACCTGCCATAAGTATCTTCAAGTACTCATTAGGTAGTTGATCAGATAGATTGAATTTAAGAAATATTATTATATATTTTGTAGTAGTTAGAAAGAGGAAAAACTTTTGTTTGTTTGGGATTTGGATTGATCAATTGGCGTTGAGTGTTTGTTAGGGTGTACTTTAGATTCAAATCTTTAGAAACCCATGGTTCTCTTAATATTTTTTAAATGTTTATAATATTCCTAGCGATGTTCCTAGTGATGCTCACATCTTACTATCATAACAAACATATAAAGATTTTATTATTCTGTAACAATCTTAATTTTGTTTGGAAGTTAAATTTGATTAGTTGGTGTTGAGTGTTTGTTATCATGTACTTTTAGATTCAAATCTTTGGAGGTCTATAATCACATTAGTACTTTTTCATGAACAAATAATATGTAGAGAAAATGTTTATAATATTCTGGGTACATATAAAGATTTCATTATTCTATAATAAATACAAATACATTTAGAACTATAGATTGTATTATGGTTGTATCTTATTTTACTTTAAAGAATTCATTATTCTATTACAAATGGTAATATATCTAGAATTGTAGGACAAATGGTTTATATCTTTACATATAATTGAAGAGATATAAAAGGATACCTTCTCTTTTAAAATCAATAGTAATCCAATGAAATAAAGACTTATTACAGTATAGATTAACCCTTAGTTAATATATAAGAAATCGAGTCACTAGCATAGCAAATTAATACTAAATTTAAATAAGAGGTTAGAGATAGTTTAGCCCTTTTAATAAGGGTGAAGTGTTGATGTGATGCAATCTAGTTGGTGACATCCTCTTGGAGTGACTTGTTTAAAAACATCAAATATAGGATGCCTCCTTCAAAATAGATGTATTGTTGATTTGTGTAGTTTATTTGGACAAAACCATTGACATAATTTTAACCTCTCGATTTAAATTTGTATCCACTTTCCACGGTTGTATCTTTGGCAAGTTGCTTGCTCTTGGATTATGCACTTGTGTTGTAGTACTCGAGCTAAAGTCAACGTGGGCTAGTGAACACCCTTTAAGACTTGCTCTACAAGTATCGGAGTTCAATATTTCCATGTGCTTAAGTCGAGTCTTATGTTGTTCTCAAAGTGTATGACAATAATTCATATATTGAAATGGAGGTGTGAGAATGATTGCTACTTGCCAAAATGTAGGATTTTTCTATTTTGAAATACACTTGTAGTTCCCTATGACAATTACAAATGGATTGGCCTAGGATTCTTTACAAATGCCCCAAGAGTTGTCTTTAAATATGCAATCCTACTTATGTTAATTTGAAAATTTTAAATGCAAGCCAATGAGAAACCATCAAATTCTTAAATTAGATTAGCTTGCTGAAGGTAAAATTAGGCTTTGGATAAGGTAGATGAGATAATGTGAATAATATTACGTAAGGTGATATCACAAACGCAACTCTAATGAGGGTGAAGAGATAGATAGGATCTGGGTTGGGCCCAAGATGTAGGGGTTGAATCAAATAAAAGAATAGATAAGGGTAGGTTCATTAAACTTGTGTGCTATAATATTTTATTTTAAGCACTAACATGATATAGTTTTGTAAATCTTATCTACCACGGATCTGTGGACCTTTCAATTTTTTTGAGTTGACAAGTTGGTCAAAGAGCTCCATATGTCAAAGTTGTGCATGTTTCCTCAGGTCTAAGAGGAAATTACCATTGTGTTGTGTTGAGGCTCCACATGGCGGTTCCACCCACCACAAATGAAAAAGCCAAGCTTCGACTTTCACTTTTAAAAGCATATATTTCCGCAAGGGCCACATGTCGATACGACACATTTGTGTAAAGATAGAGAACTAAAATAACTAGAAGACTGTGTCGTGGTGCCATGTGCCTAATGTTATCCTCAATTTTGGCTTGCTCAAATTGTGGGATAACCCTTACGAAATTTGTCTGTTTCATGGCCCACACCCTCTAAGCATGTATGTCAAGGTGCTCGTCAAACCCCCTCATGTTTAGTAAAGCTCTTGAGAAATCATCTTGATTCGAGTCACAATTTGTCAATCTAAAAAATTGACAAATTGACTTTTTAGGAAATAGTTTTTTTTTGGGTGTAAATCGGGTTTATAAACCTGAATTGCACAAAAATCGCCCTTTTTGGTGTAAATTGGGTCTATAAACCTGAATTGCACCAAAGTCACCCTTTTTGGTGTAAATCGGGTTTATAAACCCAAATTGCACCAAAGTCACCCTCTTGGTGTAAACTGGCTTTATAAATCCGAATTGCACCAAAGTCATCATTTTTATTTTAATTCGGGGTTATAAACCCGAATTGCATCCGAGTCACCCTTCTTGGTGTATATTGGTTTTATAACCCCGAATTACACTAAAGTAACCCCTATTTGAAATTTTTGGTCTTTTTTTGTCCAACACTAGGAATTGTTCAAATTAGGTATGCACTCCACTCCAAATGCCAGACTCTACACATTGGGACCAAATGACTCTAAAATATAGGCTACCTTGCAACAATTTGATGATTTCCTAAAGAAGAATGGAGATGATGATATGAAAGGCAAATCTGTAGATACTTAGTCATTTTTATGCATTTCTAGTATAGTGGCATTTTGTAATTTCAATTGACACCTCAAGCATCATTTTGCATATACAGTTTTGCATGTAGGATTGCACAAGTCATAAGTCAAATTGAACTCTATTTTTGACTTAGTCATAGCTAGTTAAGTTTTTCCTAATTTTGCTCATAACCCCTCTCCTATATATTATACGAGGGTGCTCATTGTAATTTTCATCTTTAATCTTATGCAACAAAACTCTGTTGAAGTGAATTGCAAAGTGAAACTTTGAGTTGATATTGTTATTTCGCAAATTTGATCAAATAAGAAGACATCTCTGGCATTTAGAATTTGTGTTGAATACATTGTGGTTTATGGTGAGAGTGTTCTTACGTCATTCTTGTTATAAAATCTTGTTTTGATCAAGTAAAAGAATTGTGGAGAAATATTATTAAAGAGCAGAACAAATTTTGTCTTGTCAACTTTGTGTCACATTTAAGCTTTTGTGAAATAGAATTAATACAATAGATATATATTTGAAAACTTTGAGCTTCATCTTGTTATTTCAAGAAAAGATTGTTAAATTTGTAATTCGATATCAATACGAAGACTTTGGGCTTTGTGTTGTTATCTTGAGAAAATACATTGGGTTACATAAGTTATTTGTCAAAGGTTGATAGGATTGCAGTGATTGTAAGACTTTGTGCTTAAGTACTATTTTCTCGTCCCAGGAAGCAACAAAAGACTTTGTGCTTTCATGGAAACTTCGCTTCTTGTTTTTTTAATTTTTCATTAGCATACTTTGAGTTATTCCATAGCGACTTCAAAGTTGTATTAATCATTATCGCTCCAAGTTGTAACTTCTTTTTTGAAAAAAGAGAAAAGAATGACATGTATTCTAAAAGAGAGAATAAGACGATGTACGACCCAAGTTTAGATTAGAATTCATAGTTAGAGTTCTTTTCTAAGTAGAAAAGAGTAGTAAGCAAAGGGGGAGCCTTCCCTTATAATTAGGAGAGATTTAATCTCGCATATTGTGGTTGAAACCACAATTTTGTGAATTTCCCAAGTTTACAAAATTTTCAACCAACAATTTTTGGTGACTCTACTGGGGAAATGCGATTTGCATCCAAAGGCCTCATATTTGGTCGAAGTATATACCAATATCCTATTCATTGTAATTTATTTTCTTGTAATTTGTCAAGCTATCACCAAGGACATGCAAAATGGCTTCCCAAGGTCCTTGGGGGAATGCTTTTGGTCCATTGAATCTGACTCCACCTCTACATGCTCTTCTTGATGGCTTGTGGAAGAATATTCCCAAGTTCTACAGGGATGGAAAACAACATCCGGACAAACATCTTGTTGCTTTTTAGATTGCATGTGGTGTGCTTGGTGTGGAACATGAAGATGTATCAATAAGACTGTTTATTGAAACACTCCAAGGTGTTGTTGCTGACCGGTTCTACTATCTTGCACCAAAAACCATCACCAATTGGCAAACACTCATAGCAAAGTTTGAAGAGATATTCAAGCCTACAAAAGAGATGCTCATGTATTGTTAGCATAGTTGACTTAAATGAAAAAAGAGCCACAAGAATCCATGCGAGAGTTTGTGGCTAAATTTAACAAGCTATCTAACAGAATTCCAATGGTGGGTTAACCTATAATACGCTAAAAATAGTCGTCTAAATCACGAGCCCCTAATCTCGACAACGCCACCAAGGTCATAACCAAAGGCAATTAAATAAATCTTGAGCACACAATTAATTCTTCAATCATTAATGACACGTGGAAAATTAATCACTCAATATTAATTAAATATTTATTTAATTAATTAAATCATTCCAAGTAAATCATTTTAAAAAATTATCTTATTTAGTTTAATTAAATATCTTTTTCATATTTAATTAAATAAATCAATTTGCCATTAAATCATCAAAAAGAGGAATTAATTTGAAAAATAAATAAAAATTACCATAAATCTTCAAAAAAAGGAAACAAATAAAGAAAGAGGAATTGGCAATTATGAGCACAAATCTTCAAAAAAGGAAACAAAAAAAAAGAAATTAATTGGAAAAAAAAGAATTAAAATTTGAGAAAAGAAATCAAATGAAGATAGTCTTGAAAAAACAAATTAAAAATTGATAAATAATCTCAGAAAAGTAATTAAAACAATTAAATCTCAAAATTGAATGAAATAGAGAATAGATAAGTTTTTTCTTGATTTTATCCTAATTTTAGTTCAATTTCCTTTAAAACTAAGTGTAGCATCGTAAAATTGCGACACTTGCAATTTCAACTGCATTTGGGTCTTCACGATGGTGGTACAACGTTGAACCTGAATGGAGACCCCGAAACCTGTTTACGACATCAAAAACTGCATCTTTCTACACCTTGGCCTGATCCTCCTTGCACCCTGCTGTCCCGAGAGGTGGGACCATGGCGCCCAACGCCTTGGTCCCTGGCCCTATTTTGGGCCCGGTCTCTTGCTGGGCATCGGGTCTTCAAGTTTGCAATTTGGAAAATAATGCTCCTAGGTCGGCCTAAGGTCGGAAAAATCAGTCTCCTAACCCTAATTGACAAGTATATAAACTACATTTCCCCTCCCAAAAAAGGGGCGGAAAACATATGTGTGCAAGAGGCGGAAGTGATAGGCAAACATTCAAACATTCAAGCATTCAAGCATTCCTTCAAGCAATTGAGCATTCTAAGTCTCCATTCAAGGCTAGGTATTGCATTCAAGACAAGGATTTAACCATTGAAGAGGAGATCACCTACAACATACAACATACAACATACAACATCATTACACCTTCGCATGTAAGAATACAAACATTCTTACAACAAGGTATCAATACTTGATTACATTACAAACATTTATGTTTACAACATTCTCATTTCTTGGTTAATTCCAAAACCGGGGTTTGACCTGAAGGCAAACCCCTAATCCCTAACCCCCCAATCTTCCTCTCTTTTCTGTGTGTAGGTTGCAGGTACGCGGCTGTAATTGAAGATCTAGAATCCTTGTGCAGAGACGAACAGATCACCCTTCGTTTCGCGGATTTTTCGGAGGACCGTGTGCACTCCGGGCGCCATCGTCCCGTCAACTTTCGCTCAAACTTGCAGGACAACATCTTCTCGACATTTTACTACTAATTTCAGGTCCGTAGCTTCATCCCGTGTCCCTATCTCCGTCTACAAGCGAATCTTTCTTACTCTTACATACATTCCTAGTTCAATCCTTCTATCTACATTCTTTACAAAAGAGGGTATCCTTGATGTCTCAACCCTTGAAACTCATTTAGAATTCAATCTTGCATTGTGTGGGATTGGATCTTGTGAGTTTCAACCCCTCTTTTGAATGTAAAGTCTCTCCTAAGTGAAAACCGTCAATCCTAGTGACCTCCTTTCTCTCTCCTTGGAGTGGGGGGAACACCTAGGGTTCAATTTTCCGCTTTACACTAAGAAAAGCAGCCAATTACATCAATTCACTTGGATTGTACTTCTTCTGAGAAAATCTTGACTGCTCATCACATTTGATCTCAGCCGTTGGTTTATTTTTGAATTTTCTATAAATTCAGGTCTTCATCTCTCATTCAGGCATCCTGTAGAATATATTGTTATTATGTTGTTTTTGCTCTAGGTTCATTGAGATTTCGCATTGGGATATTGCATATTAGTTATTTCATATTGCTTAAATCATTTATCTTAAATATTCATATATTGCTTAAATCATGTTAGATTAATCTTGCATATCTAGCTTAAATCTTGCATCCATTTAGCTCATATTCATGCTCATATAGATTTAAAAATCCTTCGTTTAGGTGTTGTCTAGTCATTGGATAGCTTAGCAATCTAAGAGCAATCTAAACTCGCATCTACTAGAAGGCAACGGGTCACTTTGTAATGGTTTATTATTTAATGATTATTGATTTACTAACCATGCATGTAATGACTTAATTGAAGTGTCGTGTATTCCAGATACAGATAAAGGTCCACTTTTCACACACACATTTTTGGCACCCACCATGGGGCATGAACCCACGACTATAATATTTCTAATGTTTCTTGAACAAATTTAATATTTCTTTTTTATAACTAATAAACATGTGTTAAATTTGCAAATAAAAATCTTTCTTTTTGCTTGTTCTTCCGCGACAGTCAAAAATGGTCTCTATTTGGAGAGCATAACATTTTATTGAATTGTTCGATCTAAACCAATTTTTGATATGTTGTTGAAAACCAAGTTTTCTACATTTTCACAGAAGAGAGTTTTCCAAGGATTTCTGGTTTGAAAGTTATGAATGACAAAGTGCAGTACTATCATTTTGCTTATTCTTCTATGACAGTAACAAATGCTCTCTGTTCAGAGAGCATAACATGCTATTGAACTGTTGGATCTAAACAAAATTTTCATATGTTGTGTAAAACCAAGTTTTCCACATTTCCACCGAAGAGATTTGTCTAATTATGTCTGGTTAGAAAGTTATAAATGAAAGAGTGCAGTACTATCAAAACTGTCATAACTAGGATAGTCATAAAAAATGGAAATTCTTGTTAGATTAGTTTAATTTATAGTTTGCATGCTAGAATTTTCTTTTGATGATTTTTTTTTATGTTATTTTGGCAACTAGTCTTGGGATTTTAATGTTTGCAGGTCCACTTGACAAAGAATTCAATCATTAAACATATGCTTGCCAGAGATTATAAACTCGAACTACTGATATCTTTGTTTAGCAGGGTGCCTCTAGAGATACAAACAAACATTCTGTCTTCTTCACATTTTTAAAAAATACTTCAATTTATATAAGGGAAAGAACTTTGATTTACATGTTTTTGGGAGAAATCTAGAGTAGGAGAGTATGCTCTTGTCCATTTAGACAATAAAAAATCCAGACCTTGAGGTTTTTTCTATTAGAGTTTGAGATTTGTTGATATCTTTAGAGGGCCTGCCTCCCGAGAAGCCCCTAAGGCTCAGTGAGAGGGAACGACCCAAGTGAGTCCAGCCAAAGCCAGGAATCCAACTCACTATAATAAAACACTTCTGGGGTGAAAGTCCCAGGAGACAGAATAATTGGTGGCATTGCTTCATTTATGAGGAGTGTCTCATGTTGAGCATCTTGTAGGCCCTCGCAGTCTAAATCACGCTTGCATGACAGTCAGGTGGTCCTTCTGAACAAAACCCTTACTAAAAACTATAAGATAGAGGCTACCCAATTCACCTCCGAAAGGGGGATAATCTTTGTGCAAGAGAGATAGTAACTCTCCCAAGACACTTGCCATATCATGGCCCCATTAGCCTTTGGAGTCGGCTAATATGACGTTGAGAATCCATTGTGTGAGACTCAGCGGCTGTATTCTGATTAGCTATTGGGTTTGTACCTAAGTCAGCAAGCAAAGATTTTCTTCTCTAAGCCAACTTTTATAGGGTTAGCGTGATGTGATTGAATTATTATATATATTGCATGTTTTTTGTGTTTTCATCCCTAAAATTGAAATTGAAATACAAAAACTGGAGAAAACAAATCAACAACTCAATGATAAACTGTCCGTCTCCAAAATTGGTCTTTGTCAAACATCAAAAACTTTGTCCTCATCAAAAACTGGTCTTTGTCAGTCATTGAAACTCTATCTGTCACAATGTCGTCTCTGTCCAATCCTTTGTTGTACGAGTCTGTTGAATTGTCATTCTGCTACATACCTATTATCGTACGAGTCTTCATTGATCCTAATAGTTTGTTGTCTAGCTCTGTAAAATCTGTGGTACGAAACTGCACAACTGTCGTCTGGCCTTTTACAATCTATCATACGAATATACATCACAGTCAATAGATTATCGTCTGGAGTCTGCCCAATTGTTGTACGAAATCAGGTAGCAACTCGTACGAAAAACTCTCTATCGTCTGGGGCCTACTAAATTATCGTCTGGCTCATTAAACTCTATTGTATGAATTCCTCATTTTATCAGTCTTGAACAATCAAACTTGCCTAAACTAGTCTACAACAAGCATAAAACCAGACATCATAATTCTGAGCATAAACAATCTTGATAGTGTACCCCTGTCACTGCATTGCACGATTTTGTCGATCATCTTCCACCTAGTTCAATCAACATCTTATCAAACCTAAGTTAACTTAGATAACATCTTACACAGGATAGATCGTTCTTAAAACCATACTAGATCTTAGTTGCTTCTCTCAATCACTAAGTTAAATGAACAACTAGCTACAATTTGATCTTGACTTCTACATCACATCTACCTCCCGGTCCCGTCGGTTGTAAATGCCTAATCAAACTAGAATCTCTTCTAAAAATTTTGACAAAAGTAAGAAGCCCATGGCTGCCTTAGCTCAAATTCAAGATCTCAAGAGAGAAATATATGATATTCAAGCTCAATGAAAAGACTCAATGACGCCTCTTGAGATAAAAATTCATGATATTTAGAACACTAGACTTCAAGAAATGCTAAAACAATTACATAAGATGGAACAACAAATAATTGACAATCAAAAGCCAAATCTCAAACAAGCTCACAAGACACTTTCAACAAGATAAAAAGACATTTATCCCCTGAATAGACAATTTACACCTTTAGGGTAATCTATTGAGTCAGCTTTGGAAGAGCTTCTTAAGAACAATCTTATCATATTACCTAAAAAGACCACATGGGAATGTGAAATTTTGAGTAAATACTGTGCATATCATAAGCATAATGAACATACAACTTTGAAGTGCATGGAACTAAAACATAAAATTCAAGATCTCATTGATAATGGTGTCATTGAAATTGAAGATCCTAATGACTCACCTAAAGAAAAAGAAGGAACTACTTCTAAGCATGATCAAAATCATGAACCTATGTCTAGCAATGGCCCACATGTAGCCTCCATCTCTTTCATGATGCCTCTATCTCCTAAGGCTTCTCAACAACAATCCATACCATATCCCTCAAAGGATGAACCTAATGATGAAACTTATCATGTTTACCTTCAAGGGCTATCTCCTATGGAAATCCAAGTTAATGCCAATATTGATACAAGTTCCTCTAAAGATTTAAAAATCCCAGATCCTATGCCATCATGCACCCTAATTCCAAACAATCCCACTCAAAATGCTTCCCCATCATGCCAAAATATGGAGACCTTCCAAGAATCCCCTACGCCTATACAAAATCCCGTCCCTTCCTTAGAAGTGGTTCCGTGCTAGGAGGATAATTTGAAGAATGAAGAAACAAGTCCTATCATAAGTCAAGGTCAAGATCAAGATACCAAAACTCCTCAATCCCATCTAATGGTTGAAAAGGATCTTACCTCCCTAGAATCCCATGATGATCCCATTATACCTTTCCATTTCTTCCAAGATGATCCCCTTCCATATCAAGAGAAAATCATCATTCCTAAACAAGAACATGATGCCTCTTCCACCTTTTCAAACAATCCTATTCAAAATGAAGAGTCAAACACTCTTCCTACTCTATCCAATGGTGCTCTTCCATGTCAATATCAAAGTATCCCTTCATCTCCTTGTCATAATCCTCCATGTTCACCTCAAGGATCTGTCATGCTTACAAATCCCTCTCATGATACTACAAGTCAAAATATTTATAAACACAAAGGGGTAGACCTTGACAAGCAAGAACCCCTCCATGTTAAAGACAATATTAAGGGTCATGACCTCAATGACATTCCTCAAGATGGTGGTATCCTTACTAAACCAAAATCCAGGTACACGCCTTCCCCTTCGTCTCTTCCATCCATTTTAGGACCCTATATCCCTCCATCCCTTGTGCAGGATCAACAAAGGCGTACATCTTCGTGTACCTTCCATCCATCTAAAAGGACACAAAGGCTCATTGAGAAAAAGAAAGAAAAATCAAAATCTATATGGGTTCCTAAGGCACTTGTAGAAGTAATGCGTTCCAAGAAATTGCAAAAGCATGAAAAGTCAAAAACCATGTGGATCCCTAAGTGTCTCCTTGAAGCACAACAGTCTAAAGAAAAATCCAAATCAACAACCAAGATTGTTGTTTCTCCATCCAAACCTTCCAACCACTCAATTTACCCCATACTTTTTGAATGTCACCTCATGCAAACTATTTACATCACATGTGCTGGAGAGATTAGTTATAGTTAGATAATTATGACATCCATTTTGTTTGAATTCTTCTATTAGATGAAAATGATTGGATTTTTTGATGTTTTGTCAAAACTAGAAAATTAAAAGAGCACATGTCAAGTTTAAATTTATTGAGGAATACCTAATTATTATCATTGTAGAGGGAAATGTATTGATTGGATTTCTATAGAGCATGTGACAAGAATAATCAAATTCCCTAATGAAACTTTGTTCATCAAAATCTTGTTCACAACTTGATGGATAAACTCTACATTGATCAAAGAGTGATGTAGGGACTTTTAAAGGCCTTAACTGACTCAAGACTCTGTTTGATTTGAACTTTTACATGCAAAAGAATCTCAAAGAGTTGAATGTGAAGGTAATTGAACTTGTTCAATTGGAGAAAGTTTCAACATTTTATTAGGGCCAATTTCAATCATCTAGGATCTCAAATTAAGGTCTAAATGATTTTTAATTTTTTTTTTCCAAAAGTGGAATTTTAATTAGTTTCAAAATTTGATATGCAATTAGTTTAGAAAGTTGACAATTAGTCCTATATTAGTTAGCCAAAAATAAATGAATTTTTTTTATGACTATGCAAATAAGAATGTGACTTTACTCAAAATGGTAAGTCACAAAACTACTATAAACTATTGAAAAAAGGGTAATTTCATATTAAGAAATATTTGTAGGGAATTTTAGTATTGAAAGACAACTGTTTTAGTTTTCAAAAAAGAAAAATAACTAATGAAGTTTATGATATTTTAGTTGTTTTTGCTTTCGATAATGAGAATGAATTATATGGTATGAATTTTGGTTCCATCGTACAATCAGTTGGTTCGTGATGATATTTGATATAAATATCAACCCAAGGACATATTTTTTAGCATAACATTAGTACTACATATATAAAACATTGGATTTTTAGGAATTGAGGTCTTAATATTATGTATAAGGAAAGAAACAAAATTTCCAATGTAGGAAAGTGAATTCTTGCTAGAATGCACAAAGAAGACCTAATCTAGAATTAAAAATACTCTCAAGATAAATTAGAAATTATACCATACACACACAAGTAAAATTCTACTTGTTTATGAGTCACACTAAAGTTTTCTGAATATGTACATGGCATCAAAAAACATATCTATAATAAAACATAAAAGATCAATTCAATTATAAACATGTTAATATTTATTCCAAAATAACACATAACATTAAAACCAAAATGTTAAATGTTTGAGCCAAAATTTTACCTTCATTCCTTGATAAGCTCTTTGGCTCGGTCCTAGCCCTTGGTTAAATTGTGTTAACTATAATTAGTTACCAACCCACTTTTCACAATCAAACCTCATTATTGAACAACCAACACATCCACTATGGGAGACTATGATGGAAAATTGCACCCGGTCTTTGGAATGCAATCAAATAAAAGAGATGTTTCCCAAGGATTGAGAAATCCATCAAGGACTCCAAAGTGCATCCAAGGAAATGAGAGGTGAAGGAGGATTCTCCTAATAAACCCCATTCATTATCCCTCCATGAGGAGAATAAAAATAAATACAATAACACTACCTTATGGTGGGTCATCATACATGTATCTCAAGGTTCAAAAAATGACTTATATAATAATATAATAATAATATATATGGGGGTGGTTTATAGTCCATGCCCATATCCCATGACTTATATAATAATATAATAATAATATATATGACTATAAACTACCTCCTATAATTATTATATTATATTTTTGAATATAATAAATAAGTATATATGCGGAATCAAAGGTCTTAGATTTGTAAGATTTGGTTGTGAAGGTGGCCACCCAAGATCTAGAGTCCTAATGGAAAGCACAATAACAAGAGAGAAACAATGTAACAAAAATAAACTACATTCCTATCAAGATGCAATAAAATCTATGAAAGTACATAGGAGACCCCCTTGGTTAAATGGGCCAAGGTGAAACATAAGAAGGCATAAGTTTAGGACCGTAAGTGTCATAATCTTATGACATGAGACATAAAGTGATACTTATCACCCATCTACGGTGGAAAAGTGATAGTGTGATACCTTCACTAAAGGTGGATCACCCACCTAAGATGGAAAAGTGATAACATGATAAAACCACGAGAGGTGGATACACCACATAAACTGGAAAGTGATAATATGATAACACCACCTAAAAGTGGAAATTCTCCTAAATGCTCCTATGTGGTTCCTAAGTTGAAGTGACATGTAATTACACACTTATGCATTGCCCATATCAATTTTGATATTTATGGTAAAATATATTTATTTGAAATATTTTGGTGTAACAAGTGATAAAGAGAAAACATTATCAACCTATGTTTTAAAAATCAATAGAATCCTCTTGGACTGCAACACTACATGTAGATGTTTTCATGACACATTAAAATCTCGAGAATTTTTGAGATTCAAAAGTGTATCTTTCGTGTGGCTTGTGTATGATGCATGTTTTTGTTAGGATAACCGGTGGATAATTGAAAGGGGGGGGTGGGTGGGTGAATCAGTTTTCAATAGATTATACAACTTTAAGAACACAAAACCTTTTACCAGAATGCATAAACCAAATATCGGAATAATAGATATAACAATTAAGCATAAAGATAAATCACAGGAAAAATTACCAACCATCCATAACACATAACACCATGATTTGTACGTGGAAAACCCGGTAAAGGGAAAAACCATGAAGGGAAGCCTACCCAAAGTTAGATAATACTTTTTCAGCAAGTATGTGATTACAATAAGAGAGGCTTGCACATGCAGGAAGGCCAACACCCTAGAGCGCACTGCTCATCACAAAAGCAGCCTCACTGACTACAAAATAAATCCAGACTACAATCTGGAAAGATGAATGAACTGCAAGAATAACATCTCCTATGCTTGAGTACAATTCTGGTTAAGCTCAATATCGGAGGTCTTAAACCTCTTTTACAAATCCAATTCGATCACCTATGATCGACCAAAACCTCTACATATGATTACAACTTTATTTGCACACATATAATCCCATAACCTTTTCCTACCACCTATATGATCTACAAAGAGATCTTACATTATATTTATACCAACTCGAGACCTAAACAATTAGGTCGGCCACCTAAAAGATAATACAATAGACCTGTTACATAATCCCACAAACTAATGATAAACCAAGTTGGCCTAAGACTGAAACAACATAAACCAAATAATAAATCCAACCGGTGACACATCGAGAGTATAAAGCAACACGTTACACAAACCAGTCCATAACATAACAGATTAACCCTCGGACCCAAAATAGGTCTCCATAAGCCAAATGAAACACCACAAACAACTAGAACATGAACATGATAACCATCAACATCCTGATAACCTTGTAGAAGCCGCACCAACACCACTTATCGGATTCATCAAAAGATCTTCATCAAAGTGTTGTCAGTAAAACCCTTACTGGTAACCAAAAGGCTTACTAGAACATATGATAGAATCCAGATCATCAAATCCCAAACCAATTGAATGTGATACACATCAGGAACACACGAATAACCAATCCAAACCAATTCCAATAGATGAACCAAAACCAAAGACAAAGCTCCAGATCAACATCAAAGACCAACCACTCTATCAGAAGTCAGTAGACAACAAAATAAATAGTGTTGACATCAATGACAAACATCAATGCAACACATAATCAATTCATCCAAATTGCTAACAATCTCCCCCTTTGGCATTGCTGGCAACACTAGATGTGAAAAAAATCCAAGTGCCAAAAAGTGCCAAAGAAGTCTCCCCCAAAGGAAGACATCCAACAATTTCCCCAAAATGATATGACAATAAAGTTTTGAACCAACAGACCAAACTCCCCTTGTGAATGATATCCCTCTTAAGCTCTATTTTTCACATAAATATCTCTCCCCCTTTGACATCAATGCCATAAATCTGACATAAACATCAAAGAAAAGTCATAAAACCTCTGAACCGCACAACTGACTCCTCCTCCTGAGTAGTACCACCAACACATCAATCCAGAATGAGTGATAGTTCTGATAATGCATGTCGGACTGATGCCAGGAAACATCACTCAAGTCTCTACCGGAGGAGCAAAAACTCACAATCTATCTTCGAAGTACTCAAATGATCCCTTAGGCAAAGGTTTAGAGAATATATCTGCAATCTGATTGTTAGTGTTCACATAAACTAGTCTAACTTCATTTGCTTCCACCTTCTCCTTCAGAGAATTATACTTGATAGAAATGTGCTTAGTCTTAGATTGAAATACCAAATTCTTTGATTTGTCAATAGCAACAGAGTTATTAGAGTGAATAACTACCAGTTCATTGCTATCCACCCTTATATCCTTCAACATTTGCTTCATCCATAGAACTTGTATACGACTAGTAGCAACAACAACATACTCAGCTTCGACAATAGATAAAGAAGTACATGACTGTTTCTTGCTGATCCATGAAACAAGTTTCTTTCCAAGAAAGAAAGCTCCACCAGATGTACTCTTCTGGTCATCAACATCTCCAGCCTAGTCAACATTTGTATATGCACATAGTGTAAAGTCATCATTTTTAGGATACTACAAAACATACTCAGTTGTTCCTTGCAAGTACCTAAAAATCCTTTTCATCATACTCTCATGATTCTCTCTAGGATCACTTTGATATCTTGATACAATACAAACTGCATTCATTATATCTGGTCTAGTCCGAGTTAGATATAACAAACCTCCAATCATAGATTTATACCTTGTAGTATTTATCGGAGCTGATGCATCATTCTTTGTCAATTTCTCACTTGTAACCATAGGGGTACCAACCGGCTTGGAATTTTCCATACCAATTTTTTTCAACAACTCTCTACCATACTTAGTTTGACAAATGAAAATACCTTTATCATTCTGAGTAATCTGCAAACCTAAGAAAAACTTCATCTCCCCAATCATAGACATCTCAAATTAATTCTTCATATTTTCAAAGAATTCCATACATAACTTATCCTCACCTCCAAAAATGATATCATCAACAAAGACTTCAACAATCAATGTATCATCATTGATAATCTTATAATATAAGTTACTATCAGCATTACCTTTAGTGAAACCAAGCTCCAAAAGATATTTGTCCAATCTAGAATACCAAGCTCTAGGGGCTTGTTTCAATCCATATAAAGCTTTCCTTAACCTGCAAACCATGTTTTTGTCATCTGAAAGTAAAAATCCATCAGGTTCCTCAGTGTAAAATTCCTCTTCAATATATCCGTTCAAAATTGCACACTTAACATCCATCTGATAAACCTTGTATTTCTTATGGGCAGCATAAACAAGAAATAATCTCACAGCTTCAATCCTAGCTACCGGAGCAAAAGTCTCATCATAATCAATTCCTTCCTTCTGAGAATATCCTTTAAATACCAACCTAGCGTTATTCCTCACAAATTGTCCATCCTCATTCAATTTATTCCTAAAAACCCATTTAGTTCCAATAACATTCTTATTTTTAGGCCCAGGAACTAAAGTCCATGTATTGTTCTTCTCAGTATGTTCTAATTCCTCTTCCAAAGCTCTCATCCAACATTCATCTTTACAAGCTTCAATAACTGATGTTGGTTAAATTTGAGAAATTAAACATGCCTCATCAGTTGCCACCTTCTTCTTGTCATTACTCCTTTGTTCTTGTCTCCATTGATTTGATCTTCTGAATGATTTAACCTTACATACCTAGGAGTCTTCTAACTTTCTGTTCCTTTGCTTTGATCTTCAGTTACTGTTGAATTTTCTGATACTGCTGGGGTAACTGGTTTAATATTATGTTCTGGTACATGTGCTACCGGTTCAGTTATGATCATCTCTACTTCTGGTTCTCTCTCATAAGTTCTGGTTTGACCTTTGTACAACTCATCCACCTTAACATTAACACTTTCCACAATTCTCTGCAATATTTTTTTATAACATCTATATGCTTTTCTTTCATTAGAATAACCAAGAAATATCCCTTCATCACATCTAGGATCAAACTTTCCAATGTAATCATCTCTTTTGATATAGCATTTACTACCAAAGATTCTGAAATACTTAACTGTAGGTGTATGACCAAACCATAACTCATAAGGTGTCTTATCGGTGTCTCCTTTGATATGAACTTGGTTAAATGTGTATATTGTTGTGCTCACAACTTATCTCTAATAGATATGAGGCAAATTAGCTTCCATCATCATAGTTCTGGCTGCATCCAAGATAGTTTTGTTCTTTCTTTCCACAACACCATTCTGCTGAGGTGTCTGAGGAGCAGACAACTGTCTCCTTATCCCATGCTTCTCACAATAAATGTTAAATTCAGCGGATGTGAATTCACCACCCTGATTTGACCTTAAGCATTTAGTCTTCAACCTTGTCTTTGTCTCAACTTTAGCTTTAAGGATCTTAAACTTTTCAAAAGCTTCAAATTTCTCCCTTAGAAAAGTAACCCACATCATTCTAGAATAGTCATCAGTGATTAGCATGAAATATCTATCACCCTAAAAAATCTTTAATCTAGCAGGACCACACAAATCAATATGAATACGATCAAGAACATCATTAGATTTGTCTTGTATACTCTTAAAACAAGTTCCGACTTGCTTTCCCATTTGACATTCCTTACATAGCGGATTATAGGGCTTCACAATCTTAGGTATATCTCTAACAACCTTAGTTGAATTGATCTTTACAATGCAATCAAAATTCACATGACACAACCTCTTATGCCATAACCAACTCTCATCAACTTGTGCAATCAAACATGTCTTCTCACCGGAGTTCAAATGAAAGATGTTACCTTTAGTCTATGTACTGGTTGCAATCTCCAATCTAGATCTATTAATGATTTTGCATTTTCCATCCTTGAACTATAATTGAAATCCCTTATCCACCAACTATCAAAGATTATGCCCTAAACCTTCAACATGATAAACATTATCAGTGTTATTCTTACCATCCAATTATATAGTTCATCTTCCTTTGATCATACATGCTTTGTCATCTCCAAATCTAACTAGTCCACCATCAAATTCTTGCAAAGATAAAAACTTCCTTTTATCTCCAGTCATATGATGTGACCATCCACTATCTATCACCCATTCATCCTTGTCTTCAATTTAGTAGCAAGGTCCTTTTCCTCATTTTGAACAATAGGTGTTGGAGCATCTTCCTTGATGGTTGATATCCAAAAATACCCATTCATTTCCACTACCGGATCCACTAGCTGAATCTTGTGCCAGTTCATCATCAGAATCAGTCACACCTTCCTCATCCGCATAGTAACATGATTTGTCTTTGTTTCTCATTTACTTATGCTTGTTATGATAATAATGGTTAGGACTAAAAGATCTTCTAGCTTTCTTTTCAAATCTTGAATTCCTTTCAGGACATCTAGATGCAAAATGACCTGTCTTATTACATGCAAAATATTTAAAGGTGATTTTCCTTCATAATTACTTCTTGTAGGACCTTTAGGTACTCTTCTAGAAAATAGGGCTTCAAGTTTCTCAAACTCATCATCTTCTTTCTTCATTTCCTCCAGTTCCTTCTAATATAAATCTTTCCAATCACTCTTGCGGGTTGATGATGCAGATGTGTGAAAAGCAGATTCAGTTTGGAGCTCCTTGAGGACCAAACTCTTCAAGCTTAAAAGAAGATAATTTTCCAACTAAAGTATCCCTATTAACAAAAGTGTTAGCCATTTTTCTCAGCTCATTAATTGCAATAGCCTTCATCTTGTAAGCCAGTGGCAAAGCTCTCAATACTTTAGAAACAATCTCATCTTTGCTCAAAGATCCACCACAACACTAAATTCCCATAACAATTTCATTAACTCATTCCATAAAAGCAGTAATCCTTTCATCTTCTTCCATCTTTAGATTCTCATACCTTACCCGACAACCATCAAGTTTAGCAATTTTAATAGTAGGGTCACCTTCATTCAAAGCCTCCAACTTATCCCATATATCCTTCACAGATGATTGGTCAATTAATCCCATAATTTGTAGACCAGAAAGTGCACTTAAGAGTGCTTCTCTAGCTCTACAATCATTCTCAATGTCCTTATCCAAAGTTGATGGAGGAGGATTTCCAGATGCTAGATTCTGAGTAGTATAGCCTTTCTCTGTGACCTCCCAAATCTCTTTCCCAGTACATCTCAAATGAGTTCCCATCCAAATCTTTCATACCCTATAATTTGTCGAATCAAGCTTAGGGGTTTCTCTCTGGAAAATAGATGTAGTTGAACTATTAGTTGCCATAGGATCTTCCTCAAGTGGTTAATCTTCTGCAGAGAGGACCAAGATCTGATACCAATTGTTAGGATAACTAGTGGACAACTAAGAGGGGGGATGAGTCAGTTGTCAACAAATTATACAAATTTAAGCACACAAAACCTTTTACCGGAATGCATAAACCAAATACCAGAATAATAGATATAAAAATTAAGCATAAACATAAATCATAGAACAATTACCAACCATCCATAACACATAACACCATGATTTGTACATGGAAAACCCGATAAAGGGAAAAACCAAGGTGGGAAGCCAACCCACAGTCAAATAATACTTTTGTAGCAAGTATGTGATTACAATAAGAGGGGCCTTCACATGCAGGAAGGACAACAACCTAGAGCGCACTGCTCATCACAAAAGGAGCCTCACTCACTACAAAATAAGTCCAGACTACAATCCAGAAAGATGAATGAACTACAAGAATAGCATCTCCTATGCCTAAGTACAGTTCCAGTTAAGCTCAATACCGAAGGTCTCAAAACTCTTTTACAAACCCAATTCAATCACCCATGATCGACCAAAACCTCATCATATTATAACAACTTTATTTGCACATAGATAATACCATAACCTTTTCCTACCACATATATGATCTACAAAGAGATCTTAAATTATATTTATACCAACCCGAGACCTAAACAATTAGGTCAGCCACCTAAAAGATAATACAATAGATCTATTACATAATCCCACAAACCAATGATAAACCAAGTTGGCCTAAGACCAAAATAACATAAACCAAACAATAAATCCAACCAATGACGCATCGGGAGCATCAACCAACACGTTACATAAATCGGTCCATAACCTAACAGAATAACCATCGGACCCAAAATAGGTCACCATAAGCCAAATGAAATACCATGAACAAGTGGAACATGAACATGATAACCATCAACATTCTGATAACCTTCTAGAAGCTACACCAACACCACTTATGGGATTCATCAAAAGATCTTCATCAAAGCGCTGCTGGTAAAACCGTTACCGGTAACCAAAAGGCTCACTAGAACATATGATAGCATCCATATCATCAAATATCGAACCAAATGAATGTGATACACATCATGAACACATGAATAACCAATCCAAATCAATTCCAACAGCCAGACCAAAACCAGAGACAAATCTCCAAATCAACATCAAAGACCAACAACTCTACCAGAAGTCGGTAGACAACAAAACAACTAGTGTTGACATCAATAACAAACATCAATGCAACACAAAATCAATTCTTCCAAATTTCCAACAGTTTTAATGTCCATGCATAATTGAATGCCCTTCTCATTTGTAGCTTGGAGATGTATTGATCTCAACATAGGTTCAACTATGTATCTAGGTTTGCATAGGTTTTGGTTGTGCTCTTTGCTTCTGAGTAATTTCATGTTGTCTTTGCTTCATCGTTCTCATTGTGATTAGTGCCCTTATGATTCATGGTGTGTGTTAATCATCTGCATGTTTGAGATGGTGTTCTTGAACATGTAGGTTGTTGGTGTTATCTACATTGAGATGCATGTGTGTTATTATACCAATTTCCTTATGAGGACTTGATGTATTCTTTTGAGGTGATATTTTCTATTATGCATTCGAGATGGTAGCATACCATATTGTTATTATGATTCAATTTAGTGACGTGTGAGTTGAATGCAAATTAAACGTGATTACGAACTTATGATGTTTTGATGTATGAAATTGAATGTTGAAATTAAATGATAACGTGAATTAGATCAACTAAATGCAATAAAATTATATATGTGATATTGGACCCCATTGGTAATTTTTCTATGCTTCGGCTATTATATACATATACTAGTACACTTGATGTTTGTGACTGATTACAAGTACATGAAAATATTCCAACTGGCTTTATAGGGCTAAGTATTCCCACAAAGGTTGCTATATGGGAGATGTCACATTGGTTGTAAATGTTTAGCCTTGCTCATTGTACTGAATTTGAACATGGTTTCCTATTATATTGTTTTTTGTAAATTACCTTAGATATTAAGGTTGGTAGCATTTTAGAAACCCTAATCCATATGTGGACGCCGAGTAAATGAGTTCTTGAATATTATATGCAATTTCATATTTTATAAAAATTTAAATTGAAAAAATGCTCTATGGTTTTGATATCATCATATAATGCTGAAATAGAAATATGATTATTAATGTATGTTTATTATGTGTTTTGGGTATATGAGGGTGAATCACATCAGCCAAAAATTAAAAAGGATCATGTTAATTATTTTTTACTTTCAAAATCATGAAACATGCTTTTGGGGTAAAAAAGGCAAATAGAATTGATTTTTACACTTTTTGAAGAGAAAAATCTTGTTTGTGAAGAAAATATATTTGTTGATTGGGAGAGCATTTGAGCACCAAATTGTATAGGATTATTTGCATGGGGATAGGAATTGGGAAATAAAGTTTCTTCTCCATTTGTGTGTGCATTCATTGTTTGTGCTCAAAGATCTCTCCATTGGAATTTTGTGATTGAAATTGAGGCAATTTGTTGAATCTTCATACATAGTCTATTTAAAAAAATTTCATTAGCTTTGGTAGGGTGTTACTACTCTAATTTACATTTCTTTTCATTCGATTTGGCTATGTATTATTTATTTTGTGAAAATTTCATGAAATTTCCAAAATATGGGGTTATTGTTGAGGAAATTGTGTCTCAACCTTGCATTTACATGAGGTTACTATTTATAGTAAGTTTTCATTTGAGCATGAAATGGTGCAAAATTCTCCCTGAAGCTTCTGGTTGGCTAGATAAGCATTCCGGTAAAGTTACATTGCAAGATCACAACTAGTTTTGGAGATATTACATTTTTTCGTTTTGGAGGGGTTCAATGAAAGGTTTAAATTTGATTTTGAGGACTTAAGAGGCCCCCAAAAACCCTAAAAAGTGGATGTAAATGACATGGCTATTTATGAGGCAATAAAGCACTTCACGATCTTTTTGATGCTTCAAACAGTTCGTCAATCAGACACGCGGTTCTCAAGTTATGGCCTTTGGAAGTTTGTACTCCTGAAATAGGAAATATAAAATACATCAGACACATAAATGAGTTGTAAAAGGGAGGGACACGTGTTGATGTGTGTTGTAACATGTCATGGGGCATTGAGAAGGGAGATAAGGTCAGTTACACCTTATTGGGTGGTTTTAGCCCATAGTTTTGTAATACCATTTGACGGTTTCTTGTATTGTATCTCCTATACATGAGGTGCATGAGATAGAGGTTGTGTGTAAGAGTCTTATGGATATTGAGTTACCTCTAAATCTTTGATTAGTGGTACTCTTGCGAAGAGCTTTCTCTGCAAGTTGTAGCGTCGAAAATTGTACACACTTGCTAAAGTGGTACAATTTCACACTTGGTTTAGCTCCCGCCTTGGCGCATCTTGCACTTTGCATCGCATTTTCCTTTAGCACTTAATTAATCAAATTAATTAGGTCTTAGGTCCTATTTCATCATCTTCCAGTTGGGCCCTTTCATTAAAGTGTGCCCCTTTCATTTTATTCCTCCAATACATCATTTAATCAAAAACCCTAATTAGGTCCTATGTTGAACTTGGGAGCTTGATTTTGGGGGTCAAAACATCTCGAAATCACTTGTAACTTTGGGATTCTCTCTAAAATTATCATATCCGACGACCCTAAAAATTTGGTGAAAAGTTGTCGGGACCATGGCGCCCGGAGTGCACATGGTCCCCGACATTTTTCCTGAAATTTTAGGAGCACAATCCAATCATAAAATAAAGCTTAACCCCAAGAAATTGGCGGGAGATTCAATCTCTAGGTCGGCCAAAAGTTGAAATTAAGACCTAGGGTTTCATATATAAGAGCTCTCTTTCTTCATTTGAAAGGATTAGAATTTTGGTTTAAGGGACCTTCTATGCAGCGAAAGAGCAGATCTTTGAAGACTTCAACAACATTCAACATCCACCCATCAAGCATTCATCAATTTCATTCATCCATTTAGGGCTTTGAAGACATTGAAGAGCAATAGGGGATCACCGACTGAAGATTGGCTTGTACCCCTCCCTTGGGGTTGGGTATGATTTCATGTTGTTTTCATGTCTTTGCATAAGCCTCATTATATCATTTGTATTCATGCTTTAGATCACTTTGCATCTTGATTTGGAGCATTTACATTATCATTTACAAGCAATTAGGGTTTACTTTCTAGGTTGCTCTAGTTTGCTTACTTGCATTTTAGGATCTTGCACAGACACAAGGTCTGCACACACACTACTTTTACAATACAACTTGGCTATTCGTGGAGGTGGAAATCACCAAAGCAGGGGTTTGACTAAGGCAAAACCCTATATAGCCGCCTACCATACCTTTTCAGATATAAGTGTAGATTTCGGGATTCAGACGACACCGCAAGTTGCAGATCCGGCAGAAGCAGACAGAAACTGAGCTACACACCAAATTTTAGGGCAAAAGACCAAGATAGGGGCGTGGGGCGCCCTGGTCCCTAGGACAGGGGCACTGGGCACCCTGGTCCTTCTGTCAGACAGCAAGTTTCAGCATTTTTGACAGCTTTTCAGGTTGCAAAACACCAGTTTCAGGAGCAGAATCAGGACAGTGGCGCCTGCGCCCCCGTCCCGAACATTTTCACTCAGATTTTAACTCTGGGTACACATCCGCATTCTTGTCTTTGTGTTTACATCTTTCCATTGTTTAATTTCAATTCTGCAATCTTGTTATTAGTTCATACTTGCACTTTGGGGTTAGGAATTGAACTTGCATCATTTTATCTTTCAATTACAACAAAGGAATAGAAACCCTAATAGGTAGCCCGTGGCTCTCTCTTCCACAAAAAGAAGTAGCCAATTGTGTGATACCTCTAGGCTCTTTCGTATTCCACAATGTGTGTCAAAAGGTAGGATTAGGGCATGTTATCCTAGTCTCACTTTTTCCCCTACACATTTTGGTGAACCTGACGTGAACCTTATTATTGCTTTCTCTTGCATTGTATTTGTTAGACCTAGATCTAGATTTAGAGTGTTTCATTTAAGTTTCATTTTTCATTAAAAAAAAAAAAAAAGAGGGAAAAGAAAGAGTGTGTTTCTTTGTTTCTTTGCATTGTGTGTTTAAGTTTTATGCAATCTTTATTTCAAAATGTCAGATTTTTATTTGCAAGATGTTCATATTTATGATGATGTATGCAATTATGTTGATTATGAGTATAGCCAAGATGAATTAGATGAAGCTTTAGATGAGTTTTTGAACCCTAAAGATACCAAACCTTCATTTTACCAAAAACTCATAAACATTGTTACTATAACATTTCCTTGTGATGAGAAAGATAAGTCGAATGATTCCTCTCAAGGGTACATTCCTATCAACTCTTCCACTAAATCTAGTAACATGGTTGTTTTCAATGATCCCCTCTATGAAGAGATGTCTCCTTTTGAATCAAAAGATAAGCCTTTTAATAGATATGATCATGCTTTGTTGGATGATGCTCTTGATGACTTTGTGGCTTTATCGAAATCTTTAAACAAGAACAAAACTTCTAAATTAGTTAACATGATAAACCTGAAAGAGCATAATAAGCCTCTCTTTGAAGTCCAAGGTGCTTATCCTTCTCCCACCTTTCAAGTTCTTAAATCACCTCTCCTTACTGTCCAAGGAGGGTATGGTCATGATTCCTTTCTTACTCCGAATAAACCTATCATCATTGTGCAAGGAAGAAAACCTATAAGTCCTTATAGTTATGCTAAGCAATTAACTAGAGAGAGTTATAATGCGGTTGCCCATACTTATAATACTAGAAATAATAGGCAACCTAATCCTCCTCCTGTTACTCTAGTTTCTCTTCCTAATCCTCAACCAATTCTTCCGCAAGGTCCACGTATTTCACAAGTTCTTGGTAAGGAATATGATCTCATAGAACAACTTAAAGCTACCCCTGCTAAGATATCCCTTTGGGATTTGATCCAAACTTCTTCTACTCATCATGGAATGTTACAAGATGCCTTGAAAGATTTGAATGTTCCTCCACCTAATACATCTAGTAATATAGTTTCTTTGGTTAACTCTATAATGAATCCTAAAGCTCAAATTGTGTTTACTCAAGATGAATTGCCTACTAGTGAAATTCAACATCAATATGATCCCTTGATGATTGTGGTTATCATAAATGACACTGCTATAAGATGAACACTGGTAGATAATGGCTCTGGCCTTAATGTGTGTAGCATTAATCTATTGCATAAGATGAATGTGGATACATCCCTTATTGAGCCTGACTCTCATCCCATTCGAGGCTTTGATAATGTGGCTAAGTCTTCATTAGGTATTATCACCTTACCCATCACGGTGGGACCTGTTACTTTGCCTACTCCTATCCATGTTATGTCGGGAAATCTAACATACAACTTGTTATTAGGGAGACCCTGGATTCACAGTATGCAAGCTGTCCCCTCTACATTGCATAGACAAGTTAAATTTATTTATAACAATAAGACATATACCTTGATAGGTGATACTAATTTTCAAGCTTGTTTGCAAACATCTAATTCCAAAGGGAGTTCTTCTAAACCTTCCTCTTCTAGTGATGACTCTTTAAACAAGATACCTATGGATGAATCATCATCCTCTGATAATCAAAATTCTTTGGATGAGCCTAAAGTTCCTGAAGAAGATTCTTCTCAACTTGAATCTACACATGAAAAGGCTTTTGATCCTGAGAAGGTTCTCGCAGAAGACGATTGGGGATCTCTTGATTTTAATCCCACCTTTGTAGGTGAGTATAGGGTTCCTCCTAGAGAGCTTAAAGTTAAAAATAAGGAAGAAACTAAAAATCAATCAATCTTACCTAAACCTATGAACAATAATTTTGTGGCCGCTTCTCAAACTTCTTCTCCTCACACCTCTAATTCTGAAGGATTTGATTCTTTGTCTTATGAAAAACCACCTTCTCTTTCTGAAATGGCTAATCGTTATGGTCATGGTTTTCATATTTTAGCTAAGTATGGGTATAATGGAAATGGTTGTGGTGCTCACGAACAAGGGATAAAGGTTCCTCTAGGGAATAATCTTTATAATGAGACCTTTGGACTTGGTTATAATCCCTACAAGCGCACTAAAGCTTCTAAGAGACCATGTATTAATGTTAATGTTATTTCTACGTCTCTACCAATGAGACACCCTGAGTATATTGATGGGGATCCTTCATGTGCCTATGATTTGGATTTCTTTCCTACCGATGATGCTTTAGCTGAGTTTTTAGGAGCATATGATACTCTTCCTCGTTATCATCACAATAGGGGATTTCCTTATTGCTTGAACATTGAAGCTTATTTTGGAAGAGAGATTGATAATGATGAGATTGTAGAAGAATTCCCTCAGTTAAAGGATATTCCTCAACAAAGTAATCTTCTCATAAGTGACACCATTGATGTTAAGATGGATCCTTGCAATGAAGAAAAAGTTATTAAAATTGGAAAGTGTTTGGATGAAGAAGAACAAAAACAATATGTAGATTTATTGCATGAATTCCCTGAGATCTTTGCTTGGCCATACTCTGACATGCCTAGTATAGATCCTAAGATTGTTACTCATAATATTGTCTTAGTTCCCGATGCTAAGCCTGTGAAACAAAAGATTCGAAAAATGAATCCTAAGGTAGCTTTGCTTGTTAAGGCTGAGATTGAAAAATTATTGGAGGTTGGATTTATCCACCCTATTGATTATTCCCCATGGATTTCAAATATTATCGCTATGGCTAAATCAGATAATAAAATAAGAATGTGTACTAACTTTTGAGATTTAAATAAGGCTTCTTTAAAAGATGATTTCCCTCTCCCAAACATTGACATGATAGTTGATTCTACAGCAGGACATGCTTTGTTATCCTTCATGGATGGTTTTTCAGGGTACAATCAAATTTTCATTAATCCTCAAGATCAATTCAAAACTTCTTTCACCACTCCTTGGGGTACGTTTTGTTGGGTGATGATGCCTTTTGGACTTAAAAATGCTGGCGCAACTTATCAACGAGCGATGACCCTTATCTTTCATGATTATATGCATAAGATTTTAGAAGATTATGTTGATGATATTTTAGCCAAATCCATTCTCCGTATAGATCATATTAAGATCCTTCATCAAATCTTTGAAAGAATTCATAAATATCACATGCGCTTGAATCCCCGAAAATGTGTTTTTGGTGTGGATAGTGGAAAACTATTAGGATTCATAGTTTCGCATCGTGGGATTGAGGTGGACACTAAGAAAATAGATGCTATTGTCAACATGCCACCTCTTAGAAATGTGTCTCAACTCAAAAGCTTACAAGGAAAGATTCAAGCTATTCGTAGGTTCGTATCTCAACTTGCGGATCGTACTTTTCTTTTTACTCAACTTCTCAAAAAGAATATCACTTTTCAATGGAACGAAGATTGTCAGCAAGCATTTGAAGATTTAAAAGTATATTTGGCTAATCCTCTTATCCTTCAACCCGCCGAACCTTCTAAGCCCTTTCTTCTTTATACAGTTGCTTCCTCTCATGCTCTCGCAGCATTATTGGCACAACATGATAAGGATGGTAAGGAATGTCCGGTTTATTATATAAGTCGTACCTTACTCGATTATGAGACCCGATATTCTGTGATAGAAAGACAATGCTTGGCCTTGGTGTTGGCGACTCAGAAATTGAGACATTATCTTTTAAATTTAGAAGTCCACGTCATGGTAAAGTTTGATCCTTTGAAGCATCTTTTCTCTAAAATTGATTTATCAGGATGCCTAGCTAAGTGGGTTATGATGTTGACTGAATTTGACCTTAAATTTGTTTCACAAAGAGCAATTAAAGGGCAAGTGTTGACCAATCACTTAGTTGAGGCCCCTTCACCTTTCTCCTTCCCTAACCCTGAGTCTTTTCCCAATGACTTCATTCTTTGTATAGGGAAAGATGAAACTTGGGAGTTGTACTTTGATGGCTCTAAGTGTCGTACAGGATCGGGGGCAGGTGTTGTTCTAATTTCTCATACAAAGAAATCCATTCCCTTATCTTATCATCTCAATTTCCTATGTACCAATAACATTGCTGAGTACAAGGCTCTTATAGTAGGAATAAAGGCAGCCTTGGCTTTGAATGTAAAGCACATACATATTTATGGAGATTCTCAATTGATTATAAGACAAGTAACAGGATTGTATCAAGCAAAACAAGACAAATTATCACAATATAAAGACCTTGCTATCTCTTTGTTACAAAAATTTGATTCTTATACCATGGAACCTATTCCTCGAAAATATAATCGACATGCGGACGCAATGGCATGTGTGGCTTCTCTTGTATCTCTAGAGGACCCTATGGTTGATCTTAAATTTGTTATTCACAATCTTATTTCTCCAGCTATTGTAGATGATTCTAGCTTGGTGACATGTTGTGACTTTATAGACTCAGATGAATGGTATTCGCATATCGTAAGATTCTTGACCAATGGTACCTTTCCTGATTCTGCCAATAGGAACACTAGGTCTAGAATCTGTAAGCTATCCGCTAAATATATCATTCTTTCTAATGTTCTTTACCGAAGGGGTTATAACGATCTTCTCCTTCACTATCTTAACAAATCAGAAATCCCTATTGCTCTTGAAGAGGCACATTCAGGTGCCTGTGGGGGGCATTTTGGAGCCAAAACCTTGGTTCAAAGATTGCTTTGTATGGGATACTATTGGAAAACTATGCAGAAGGATTTTTTTTCATTTGTTAAGAAATGTCATCAATGTCAACAACACAATAATCTGATTCATGCTCCTGCCCAAGAAGTTCGTTCTCATGTAGCTTCTTGGTCTTTCTCTGCATGGGGGTTGGATCTCATCGGTAAAATCTCTCCTCCTTCATCTCAAGGACACACTTTCATTATAACCGCAACATATTACTTTACAAAGTGGGTAGAAGCTGTTCCCCTTCGCTCTACTACTGCTGAAGTGATTTGTCAGTTTCTTCTAGAAAACATTATTTCTCGATTCGGGATACCTTCCACTATAATCTCAGATAATGGGACATCATTTAAGAATAAGGACGTGAAGAAATTCCTCGAGAAATATCATATCAAACATCGATTTTCTACACCATACTATCCTCAATCAAATGGTCAAGCCGAATCATCCAATAAGATAATTGAACAAATTCTTCGCAAAACCATGAATAAGCATGGTAAGGATTGGAGTACTCAGCTAATCTATGCTCTTTGGGCCTACTGAACGAGTGTATGAATTGCTATAGGAACTAACCCTTATAATCTTGTTTATGGTGCTGATGCTATTATGCCTTTAGAGTTAGATATTCCATCACTTAGAGTTTCTCTCAAAGGTATAGTAGATGATGACTCTTATAGAGAACAAAGACTTCAATAGCTTGAGATGCTTGATGAACAGCGTATAAATGCTCTTGAGCATATTCAAGCGTATCACAAAACTCTACAACGAAGCTATAATGATAAGGTTATTCAACGTTCCTTCTCAGTAGGTGACTTAGTTCTCTATGAGAATCAGCGCAATGTGAATACCTTACCTGAAGAAAAGGGAAAATTTAGTCCTAATTGGCTTGGACCGTATATTGTTATTGAAGATTATGGATCAGGTTCTTACAAAATAGCGGATGTAGATGGTATGCCTCTTAAAGAACCTATAAATGCTATGCACTTGCGTAGATACTATGCTTAATTCCTCATTCCTTATCTTTCATTTCATCTATCTTCTTTTCACTTCTTCAAAATTGGATAATATGTTAGCATATCTTTGTTAGAGCAAATAGAATTAAATGATATTTTGTTTAATCTATATTGCTTTGTTCTTGACAAGCGTGTTCCTTTACTCGATAGTTTGTCTTGAATTCATTTATGTAAATTTACATTTCCATTATGCTGGCATATTATACAATGTCTTTATGTGTTAAGTAGAATTGTATCATGTTGTGTTTAAGTTTAAATTAAATCACATTAGTTATATGATTCTTAGGCTTAGCACATATTTCTTCTCTATCATCAATGTAGTACTTGATTAAATATTTTATTTTAATTAAGTCACACATGTATCAATTTAATCATGGAGCATTGAGAAATCAATCACATGGAAATTAAATTCAGAACATACATGTACATCTACCAAATGTATTAACTTTAATCAAAATATACATTGTTTTAGGCATTAAAGATAAGACGTTTGAGACAAAGAGAAGAATGTATATATATATATATATATATATGTGGATCATGTTTTCATATACAAAAGTAGGTCACTATACATCCAAAATGTGACCTATCCTACATCATGAGATCATCTCCTATCCCTAGGGCTAGTGGCTGGAGAGTGACGAATAGATGCTCCCTCCTGATCTGGCTGTGAAGGTGGACCTATAGGTGTATAGCATGATATAGACCGTGAATGACTCCGAGAGGAACTCCTATGATCCCTATCCATAAGGATCGCGCGATACGAGGTAGCCTCGGCCTGAGCTGCGGCTAGGTCACGCTGTGCCCACTGAAGGTTCTCTGATAGAACTCTCTCTCTCTCCCTCCATATTTCCACCTATACTCAAAATGGGGAAAACAAGTCCTCATGTCGACCCGCGTTCCCCTGAGGCCTATAAGCAACCTGTGAGGAACTAGGGATCTGTGCCATCATGGAAATATCTGTCACTGCTTGCTAGATCAAGGAGTGCCACTCCTGCACATTAGTTGTAGCAGTAGAACAGATTTTGTATTAGTACCACTCTATATCATCAAGACATTAATCAATCAATATAAACCTACTATACCTGGATCTCCCTCGCACTAGTAGGGATCATGATATGGTAGCATCTGTGACTGGGAACTACTAGGCTCCCCACGCTCAAATGATCTGTGCACGAGGGGTATAGGTCTCCATATCACCTCATGTTCCCCCTTTTGGGGAATATGAGGAGGATCCAAGGCTATGGTATCATCTCCTGAATGGTGGGGAGATGCATCTAACTCCTCCTCATCATCTCTATCCTCCTCCTCTGCATCATCCTCATCCTCATCTGCATCCTCACCCACATCCTCGTTCTCCTCATCATCATCTCTATCTATGTCATCCTCCTCTCCTTCCTCCTCCTCCTCAGCACTAGGCTAATCTCCTATGGGTGGATCAGGATCTCCTGCCTCCTCATGACCCTCTCCCTCCTCTAGCTCCTCTGATCTGGATCCCTGATCCTCATCTCGGTCTTTATGTCTCCATGGACCTAGATGGCCTGTTGGGTAATCTGGTGGAAAGATAGGCCCTGGGTATGTCCTCAAAAACCATGAGAGATACCTGCACTATGCTCTGGGATCTGCGGAGTAATCAGTGACCACATCCTGATCAGACCCCTCTATATCTGTAATCTCGATATCATCTGTCGTAGGTCTCGCTACTGCTCTGGGTCTGGGAAGGACTCATGAGTGTCGAGTATAGATAGGTACATCGGCTGGAACACACTGCTCTAGCCCAAACTGCCTCCATACTCAGTCAAAGTAGAATGGGACTATGATATGTGAGTATCGTCCTCTCAGTAGGTAGTTCCTTTGTAAGCATGCTAGCTGCCTCCCCATTCCATCCCATCTGTGCATCCGTAGATATGGTCTCCATACTGTCACCTCAGCTGTCAATCTATCGAATGTCACTCTCCAATATAGTAGATCCCCAAATCTCCACTCGCCGGTAAGTGGATAGGCAAACACCCTAGGTCGCTCACTAGCCGCACTCATCAGATAGCCGACGGGCCTGGTGCAAGTAAAGTGCTCAAATATCCACACCTGCAGAAGTGTGCATGTCATCAAGCTACAACACTGTCCAAACACATACTCCTCGAGGTCATGATAGAGATGTGCAAGCATACTCTGACCCCAAACATATACTCTCCTATGTCTCTCCATAGCCCTGATGCACCATGCGAGACCCCCATGCATGTGCGTACCTCGCCCATTAGGGCAGATGGCTAGTGCAATGATGGCAATCATAAGATGTCTCACAAGGGGCACCTCTCCTGTAGGATGTAAGAGCCAACTGATCATGATGCGACCTCTCATCTCACTCGGCATGACTCTCCCTATGCGGTATAGCTGCTCCCTCTGATGGTCCTCCACTGACCGATCAGTCATGTATGTCACGGTGGCTCCTCTGATAGGTAGGCAAAGTATGCGGTACACATCCTCAAGTGTAACTGTCATCTCTCCTACTAGGAGATGGAATGTACATGCATCAGGATCCCATCGCTCCATAAGTGCCATCAACATCGCAGGATGGAATCGAATGGCCGGCATGAGGATCACATACCATAAACCCACTATCGATAACATATCCCTCTCTGCTTGAGTCAGCCGGGGAATCTGATCTCACAGACTGTGAAGAATCTGCCCCGCAGTGTGCTCTCTCATGTATGGGAGACCCTGCAATGCAAAAACATCAGTGTAATCAATACTCAATCATCAAAATCATCTACGCGAAAAATGAAAACTGTCGAACATCGAAAGATAACCCTGACACCCCTTGCCAAGTCTTGATTGGGATCATGGTGCTCTGTCAGGGACCATGGCGCCCTGCGAGGACCATGGCGCCCTTCAGGGACCATGGCACCCTGAGAGGACCATGGCGCCCTGAAGGGACCATGGCACCCCACAGGGACCATGGTGCCCTGATAGGACCATGGTGCCCTGGGTGGGACCCAGGGTCAGATTCTAGGGCCCACATCCAATCACAAAAACTCAAACTCAACACAAATGCAAAAAGTCAAAGTCAAAGTTTAGTCAACTCACCTTGTCCAGTGGCTCGTCACCGATCATGGCCTGTCGCATGATCTCCATCCTCGTGGGATGCTCCGGTTGTCATGAAGGCATGATGATGGCTATGTGGGCTCCGCTGCAATGAACAATACTCAGAAACCAACAAAGTGACAAATGCAATAGTCACTTTCGAGGTATATATTTTCATTCCTTTACCTTTGATTTCGAAACCCTAATTTTCCTCTATCACTCATTTCATCATAACTTGAGTTTGGGAGATGCGATTTTCGAACCGTTTGTTGTGTAGGAATCGTATTTTCGTTCCCTTACTCCCTGGATGTTCCAAAACGTGCTCTAATGAAGCCTCTTCAGTGAACATCTTTCATCAATAATCTCTCACATAATTTGTCGCAAGTAAACAAGCTATCCTGTTTCACCTCCCTAATAAGCAAGCCGAAACAGGGGGGGGCATATAGCTACTCGCAAATTTCATCACTTTCCTTAGTAAGCATTAGGTAATTTTGTGATCTAACGTGTGTTTTGTAGGGTGCGGTTCCTAACTGTGTACTGTAGATACCGCTGGGGGCTTCGTTCGACAGACTTATGGATATATCCTTTTTCAAATAATGTTTACTTTCCTGTACTTTAGCTTGCATATGCACGTAGTACTCATATGACCGCTAAAGTGGGGGCTAAATGTAGCGTCGAAAATTGTACGCACTTGTTAAAGTGGTACAATTTCACACTTGGTTTAGCTCCCGCCTTGACGCATCTTGCACTTTGCATCGCATTTTCCTTTAGCACTTAATTAATCAAATTAATTAGGTCTAAGGTCCTATTTCATCATCTTCCAGTTGGGCCCTTTCATTAAAGTGTGCCCCTTTCATTTTATTCCTCCAATACATCATTTAATCAAAAACCCTAATTAGGTCCTATGTTGAACTTGGGAGCTTGATTTCGGGGGTCAAAACATCTCGAAATCACCTGTAACTTTGGGATTCTCTCTAAAATTATCATATCTGACGACCCTAAAAATTTGGTGAAAAGTTGTCGGGACCATGGCGCCCGGAGTGCACATGGTCCCCGACATTTTTCCTGAAATTTTAGGAGCGCAATCCAATCATAAAATAAAGCTTAACCCCAAGAAATTGGCGAGAGATTCTATCTCTAGGTCAGCCAAAAGTTGAAATTAAGACCTAGGGTTTCATATATAAGAGCTCTCTTTCTTCATTTGAAAGGATCAGAATTTTGGTTTAAGGGACCTTCTATGTAGCGAAAGAGCAGATCTTTAAAGACTTCAACAACATTCAACATCCACCCATCAAGCATTCATCAATTTCATTCATCCATTTAGGGCTTTGAAGACATTGAAGAGCAATAGGGGATCACCGACTGAAGATTGGCTTGTACCCCTCCCTTGGGGTTGGGTATGATTTCATGTTGTTTTCATGTCTTTGCATAAGCCTCATTATATCATTTGTATTCATGCTTTAGATCACTTTGCATCTTGATTTGGAGCATTTACATTATCATTTACAAGCAATTAGGGTTTACTTTCTAGGTTGCTCTAGTTTGCTTACTTGCATTTTAGGATCTTGCACACACACAAGGTCTGCACACACACTAATTTTACAATACAACTTGGCTATTCATGGAGGTGGAAATCACCAAAGTAGGGGTTTGACTAAGGCAAAACCCTATATAGCCGCCTACCATACCTTTTCGGATATAAGTGCAGATTTCGGGATTCGAACAATGCCGCAAGTTGCAGATCCGGCAGAAGCAAACAGAAATTGAGCGACACACCAAATTTCAGGGCAAAAGACCAGGATAGGGGCATGGGGCACCCTGGTCCTACCAGGATAGGGGCACTAGGCACCCTGGTCCCTGGGACAGGGGCGCTGGGCGCCCTGGTCCTTCTATCAGACAACAAGTTTCAACATTTCTGATAGCTTTTCAGGTTGCAAAACAACAGTTTCAGGAGCAGAATCAGGACAATGGCGCCTGCGCCCCCGTCCCGAACATTTTCACTCAGATTTTAACTCTGGGTACGCATCTGCATTCTTGTCTTTGTGTTTATAGCTTTCCATTGTTTAATTTCAATTCTGCAATCTTTTTTATTAGTTCATACTTGCACTTTGGGGTTAGGAATTGAACTTGCATCATTTTATCTTTCAATTACAACAAAGGAATAGAAACCCTAATAGGTAGCCCATGGCTCTCTCTTCCACAAAAAGAAGTAGCCAATTGTGTGATACCTGTAGGCTCTTTCGTATTCTGCAATGTGTGTCAAAAGGTAGGATTAGGGCATGTTAGCCTAGTCTCGCTTTTTCCCCTACACACAAGTATATTGTAATTTGTTTTGATTGCTGAATAATATATTGGGCGGCTTTTGGAGTGTGGGGTTTTTCTCCTGAAAGGGTTTTCCCCATGCAAATCATTGTGTTATGGTTTGAATGTTATTATATCTATTTCTATTTTTGTAACTATTGTAAATATCTATAAATTTTTTTGCATTACCCTCCTCTCAAGATTAGAGAAGGAAGTTGTCCCGCTACTTAACTTCCTTACAAGTGGTATCAGAGCTTGATCACCTTTGGTTTTAGTTGTGGGTTGTTGGGTTTTGTGAACTAATCCAAATTTGAGTGGGATCTTGTGCAAAATAAACTTTTTGATGTTGTTGTAGGAATTTTTAGATGGCAAGTTCGTCAAGGAAAATAGAGATGGAGAAATTTAATGGAATAAATTTTGAGATGTGGAAGCTGAAGATGGAAGATTTGCTAATAGATCGAGATCTACGAGATGCTATTGATGCGAATGTCCAAAGATCCTCAGATCCTATTGCAGAGACTCGGTATGATGTTATGTATCAAAAAGCCAAGGGTCTAATTAGACTGTGCCTAGCAGACTCTATTCCGATCAATGTCTACGAAGAAAGCATTGCAAAGAAACTATGGGATAAGCTTGCTGAAATGTATCAAGCAAAATCTTTACTAAATCAGATTTTCTTGAGGAAGAAATTGTATTCCTTGAAGATGGAAGAGGGTGGATGAGTTGCAGACCACATGAAAGCATTCAATATATTGGTGGCTCAATTAGTATCTGTTGGTGTTAAGATGAGCGAAGAGGAGAAATGCCAAATCTTGCATTGTTCTTTGCCTGATTCATGGGATTCTCTTATTATGGCTATCAGTAGTAATTTTGTTGTTTTGAAGTCTGAAGATGTGGTGGGTGCCCTACTTGGTGAAGAGATGTGAAGGAAGGTATCCTATAGTTCAAAGGAAGCCCTAACTATTCGTGGAATACCTAAGGAGAAAGGCAAGAAGAATGAGAAGCGTGATAAGTCCAAATCAAAAGGGAGATCAAAATCTTCTGGAAAGTCCAAAGTCATTTGCTAAAATTGCGGTAAACTAGATCATATCTGATGTCATGGAAATGGGGACAAGGCAACAACAAAGTTCAATGTTAATAAGTTAGTTTCAACCATAAAAACAAAACAAATAACTAAAAACCATTCCAAACATATCAAGAGAGATTTCAAAAAGCATGAAAGAAGTTTAACAAAATAAAAGAAAGGAGAAGAGCCTCCCTAAGATGCTTCCATGATGCCTTTTGATGCTTCTCCCTTGTTCCTCTCCTCTCCAAGTCCCAAATGAGTGTAGCTCTCAGCTTTTAGCACTAGCCATGGATGCCATATGGAGATTCAAGATGGTTGAATATGATAAGCAAATGCTATGCAAGTGTAGATAGTGATGCTATGAGAAAGCTCTATGCTAATGCCAGTATAACAACAATACTCTAAAATGCTTCTTTTTTCTTGAGGAGAAGGGTTCTATTTATAGAAGAAATGGGGAAATGAAGGGTTAAGATTGAATGGTTTAATCAAGGGCCAAGTTTGAAAGTTGGGGATCCATGTGCACAATTGGCACCAATAAAATGGTGACAAGTGTCAACATAGGATTGGGTTGAGAGAAGAGGTTGGAGGCATTAAAGGCCTGAGAAGACCTCATGGTTATCTAGAAGGTAAGGGTCAAGCCTAAATTAGAATTACCCACTGGATTAGGAGTTAATGCAAGGATAAACCTTTGTGCAAATGATTAAGAGATAATCATGGTCAAAGCATTAAAGGCTTGATGAGACCCTTGGGTTGGGTAGAGGTTGAGTCAAAACAAATGTTTTAACCATGTGGGAGGGTTTGAGGTAACCATTAATGGTTATTGGAGACTTTGGGGATTAAGTGGTTGAAGGTTGAAAGCCTTCAATGGTTATCAAAGACTTTGAGCCATTTAGTGGTTGAAGGTTGGAAGCTTTCAAAGGTTATCCAAGACTTTGAGACATTTAGTGGTTGAAGGTTGAAAGTCTTTAATGGTTATCAAAGACTTTTAGGCTTTGAGAAGTGACTCCATTTTGCTTAGGAATGTGACAATAATTAGGGGATGGATTAGGCTAATTAGGAAGGGGTTAGAAGAATCTAGAAGGGGATTAGATTTTGCAAGTGGATTTGGTGGGTGAGGGAAAATAGGATTTTATTAAAATAAAAATTCATTTATTTCAATAAATGTGTGCAAGTTGTATTTGGATAAATATTCAAATAAATATTAATTTATTTAAATGAGAAAAAGGAAGATAAAGCATTAAAATGCTTGAAGACTTTGAGGGGAACCATTAAAGGCTTGAAGACTTTAAGGAAAACCATTAAAGTCTTAAGAAGACTATAGAAGGAAGCCATCAAGTTTGAAGACTTTAAAGCCATCAAGTTTGAATACTTTAAGGGAAACCATTAAAGGTTTCAAGTGGGTGAGGATAAATAGGATTTTAAATAAATAATTTATTTAAAATAGTTGTGCAACTTGCTTTTGTAGGAAAATACAAGTGGGTGGAGGATAAAGGTGATTTAAATAAATTATTTATTTAAAATAATTGTGCAACTTGCTTTTGTAGGAAAATACAAGTGGGTGGAGGATAAAGGTGATTTAAATAAATGATTTATTTATTTAAATGTGAGAGGTGGGATTTTGGGGGATTTAAATAAATATTAATTTATTTAAATGTGAGAGGTGGGATTTTGGGGGATTTAAATAAATATTAATTTATTTAAATGTGAGAGAAGATTTAATTAAATAAATATGATTTATTTATTTAATTAATGGTATGAATTTGGTTAAGTGAATTAAATCAAATAAATTGAATAATTTATTTAATTAATAGGAGAAGAGGGTTAAGATGAATTAATTAAATATTAATTTAATTAATTATTAATTGATGGTTAAATAATCAAATAAATACTAAGTATTCATTTAATTAAGTGGACAGATTTATGTGACTACAATATCCATAAGGACTGCAAAGAAGAAAAGAAGTAGAAAAAGAAGAAGATTGATTCTGATTATAAGTCTGAGAAGGAAGATCGTGATGCATTCATTGCGGCTTTGGCGACTCATGTAGGTAATGATGCCTAATGAATTGACTCAGGTGCATTTTTTCATATGACTGCCAATATAGATTGGTTTTCTGAATATGAAGAATTTAATGGACGTAAGGTGTACTTGGGTAATGATTCACATTTAGACATTGCTGGTCAAGGTAAATTTAGAATCAGGTTTTCAGATGGTAAAATAAATAGGATTAATGGTGTCTTGCATATCCTTGGTTTAAAACAAAATATGTTATCTATGAGCAAACTGATACATGCAGGTGTGCAGGTAGTCTTTTCTTAACAAGGATGTAAGATGATTAAGGGTGATATGGTAATTGCTAGAGGTGTTAGGTTTGACACTTTGTATAAGCTAGACACATACACTATTGAGTGTAATAGCACTCCTATAAAAAGTAAATCTGTGGAATATTTGAGGGTTTCACCTTCAGCAGATGGAAATGGATTTTGGGTACTAAGGGTGCTCTTTCTTCTAAAACAAAGTTACTTGCAAAGAAGAATATGTTATGGCACCAGAGGCTTGGCCACATTGGAGAAAAGGGTCTAAGGACCTTGAAAAATAAAAACATCATTGAAGGTTTGAATGATTGTAATATTGACTTTGATTCTGTGAGCATTGCATTTATGGAAAACAAAACCACATTCAGTTTTACTCGAGTTCTCATAAAACTTGTGGTGTTTTGGATCTTATTCATTCTGATGTGTTTGGTCTTGTAGATGTTCCTTCGATTGGAAAATCCACATATTATGTTTCATTTATTGATGATTCTAGTAAAAGGACATGGGTATATTTTCTAAAGAGTAAATCTGAAGTTTTCAAACAATTTAAAGAATTTAAAGCAATGGTTGAGTTGCAGACTAGAAAGAAAATTAAAAGTTTGAGGACTGATAATGGTGGTGAATTTTGCTCTAATGATTTTGATAGATTCTATAAAGACTGTGGCATTAACAGACATAAGACAACTCGATATTCTCCACAACAGAATGGAGTTGCAAAAAGAATGAACAAGACACTGATGGAGAAGGCTAGGAGTATATTGAGTGGTGCTGGTCTAGAACAAAATTTCTGGTTGAAGTGGTTGCCACTGCTTGCTACCTGATTAACAGGTCTCCTACATCAGCTCTTGTTGATAAAACGCCTATGGAAGCATGGTCGGGTCAAAAGCCTTCATTGAGACATCTTAAAGTTTTTGGTTGTGAGGCATATGCACATGTGCCAAAGGAAAAGCGGACAAATTTGGAGAACACGGCTGTGAAATGTATCTTCATCGGGTATAGTCATGGTGTGAAAGGATACAAGCTTTGGGACCCTCTTTCACAAAAGGTAATTCATAGTAGAAGTGTTATTTTTAGAGAAATTAAGTCTCCTTCTATTACATTGCAGCCAGAACAAACTAAAAAGGAAGATGTGATTCAATTCCATTCTTCATGTAAAAGAGTTGAATCGAGACCCCTAGATAGGCAAGAAATTGAGGAGAGCTCGTCTAGCTCTAAATCTTCAGAAGAGGAGGAAGAACCTCCAACTTAGCTTGTTCGAAGGTCTACAAGACATAGAAAACCACCTGAAAGGTATTCACCTGATGATTGGAGATTTATTTTTTCTTTGAATACTAATGTGGATGAATCAAAATCTGTAGAAGAGGCATTAGGTATGAATGATGCAGAATCTTGGAAGATTGCTATGGAAGAAGAAATGACAACTTTGAAAAAGAATGATACATGGGATCTTGTACCATTGCCTAAAGGATGAAAGCATGTTGGTTGCAAATGGGTGTTCAAGAAAAAGACTGGTTTAGATGGAAACATTGAGAAGTATAAAGTGAGGTTGGTTGCAAAAGACTACTCTCAGGTTGAGGGTGTTGATTATGGTGAGATATTTTCTCCTGTTGCCAAAATGACATCCATTGGATTTTTTCTTTCTATTGTTGCTGCTTATGATTTAGAAGTTGAGCAAATGGATATGAAAACTGCTTTCCTTCATGGTGATTTGGAGGAGGATATTTGTATGACACAACCAGAGCACTATGTGGTGAAAGGAAAAAAAAAATTGGTTTGTAAATTAAATAAATCCCTGTATGGTCTCAAACAGAGTCCTAGGATGTGGTACCAAAAATTTGATACATATGTGTTGAGTTTGGGATTTGAGCATTCTAAATCAGATCATTATGTTTATTATAAATCTGATGGTGATCATTTCCTATACATTGCATCGTATGTTTATAATATGTTATTCATTGGTAAAGGGAAAGGTATGATTTCAGAACTTAAGTCTCAGCTTGATTCTAAATTTGAAATGAAAGATCTTGGTGCAGCAAAACACATTCTTGGGATAGAAATTAAAAGAGATAGAGTGAAGAGAAAGCAATGAATAGGCCAAAGTAAGTATGTAAATTTAGTGTTACAAAGGTTCAACATTCAGGATTATAGACCATTATGTGTTCCTTTTACAGTTGGAATGAAATTATCTGCTGCAGATTTTCCTACATCCCCATCGAAGATGAAAGACATGAGCAGAGTGCCTTACCAAAGTGCATTTAGAAGTTTGATGCATGCTATGGTCTTTACTAGACCAGACATTGCCTAAGCAGTGGGGGTTCTATCTAGATATATGTCCAATCTTGGTAGAGTTCATTGGGATACAGTCAAAAGAGTCTTCAGATATTTGAAGGGTAATTCAGAGTATTCTTTGTGTTATCATGGTAATTTGAGATGAGATTTCCATTGATATTCATGGTTATGTGGATTTAGACTGGGCAGGTGATATTGATAGTAGAAGATCCACCTGTTCTTATGTGTTTACTTTATTTGGTGGTGCAATTAGTTGGATGATTAAGCAACAGGCTGTGGTTGCTTTGTCCACTACTGAAGAAGAGTATATGGAAGCTAATAATGCTTGTAAAGAGGCCATTTGGATTAAGAAACTATGTTCAGCCATTGGAATAAAACAAGGAGCCGTGATAGTTTATTGTGATAGTCAGAGTGTGATCTGCCTAGCTAAGAACCCGACATTATATCCCCACATCGAGCACATTGATGCTCAATATCATTTTGTCAGAGATATGGCCAAAGATGGTAGGGTGAAGTTGGTTAAGGTAGAAACTTTGATGAATGTTGCAAATTATTTAACTAGGGTTGTGAGCACAAAGAAGTTCAGATGGTGCTCAGAGTCTATGGGCCTCATGGCCCCTATAAATTGATTCATTGTGTTGATACTCCCTTTGCTCTTGAAAGGTGTTCGATAAGTGGGAGATTTGTTGGGAAAATGGTGTCTCAACCTTGCATTTACATGAGGTTACTATTCATAATAAGTTTTCATTTGAGTACGAAATGGTGCAATATTCTCCTCGAAGCTTCTAGTTGGCTAGATAAGCATTCCGATAAAGTTACGTTGCAAGATCACAGCTAGTTTTGAAGATATTAAATTTTTTCATTTTGTAGGGGTCCAATGAAAGGTTTAAATTCAAATTTGAGTACTTTAGAGGCCTCGAAATGCCCTGAAAAGTGGGTTTAAATGGCATGGCTATTAAGGAGGCAATAGAGCACTTCGTGAGATTTTCAACACTTCAAATGGTTAGTCAATCGGACACACGGTTCTCGAGTTATGGCCTTCAGAAGTTTGTACTCCTAAAATAGGAAATATAAAATACATCAGACACATAAATGAGCTGTAAAAGGGAGGGACACATGTTGATGTGTGTTGTAACATGTCACAGGGAATCTAGAAGGGAGATAAGGTTGGCTCCACCTTATTGGGTGGTTTTAGCCCATGGTTTTGTAATACCATTTTATGGTTTGTTGTATTGTATCTCCTATATATGAGGTGCATGAGATAGAGGTTGTGTGTAAGAGTCTTATGGCTATTGAGTTACATCTGGATCTCTGATTAGTGGTACTCCTGCCAAGAGATTGCTCTGCAAGTATATTTTAATCTGTTTTGATTGCTAAATAATATATTGGGCGGCTTTTGGAGTGTTGGGTTTTTCTCTCAAAAGGGTTTTCCCCATGTAAATCACTCTGTTATGGTTTGAATGTTATTATATCTATTTTTGTTTTCTATAACTATTGTAAAAATCTGTAAAATTTTATGCATTACCCTCTTCTCAAGATTAGTGTAGGAAGTTGTTCCGCTACTTAACTTCCTTATAGTTACTAAGCCCAAATTTATGAGAAATGATGAAAATGTGAATTTTATGTCAAAAGAGGCATGTTTGCAACTTTTATAACCAAAGGGTATATTTAAATTTTTTTATTTTTAAAATTTAAAATTTGATGAAATTTTAAGCTATTTAATGGAGTTCATGAAAAAAAAATAGTTTTTGAAGTTTTTGTGAAAAATGGAAAAATGAGAATTTATGATGAATTGTGATAGATTATTATGTGGGAATGAAAGTATACTTCATAGTTTTTGAAAAAACATCTGCTGGGATCATGTTTTCAATGAAATTATGAACATGTCCAAATTATGTTGTAAAAGAATTGTGAAAATGGGAAATTGTGCATTGTTTGATTTTATGCCACATTCATTGGTGAATGTGATGAACTTAGGATGTAGGTACTAGAGAGGGTTATGGGAGTGGCTCCAAATGTTTCCCTAACCAAAAGTGGTATGAGAGAGGCAATCACATGTCAAAGTTAATTAATCAAGTGAAAACTAATGAAACTTAGGTAATTAATTAACCAAGATAATGGAAACCCCTTGGTTGTAAAAGCGAAGGATGATGACTTGGAATTTCCCTTTCATATTCTGAGCAATTTTAAAGGCAAGGGATGATGAATTGGGAAGACATGCTAGCTCGTGAAGCATGTGATGTGTATGATTGAGTAGCCTCATTAATACAAGAGGGTACTAGGTTCTGTGTGTAGCCATCCCTTTGAGCTCAATGATGACACTTCTAACTAGCTCTCTAGAATATAGCCCAAGTGTAAGTTGAGTAGCACCTAAAAGATTATTTTTTCCTCTCCTAGTCAGCTTAATTAATACATAATTGGATGTTGTGAGAACTTTGTGAATGGGTGCCATGTATTCTTCATGCTTGGATGTTCTTATGTCTTCTCTATTGGATTGGTTGAAAGAACTAGAATTCTGAGACATGGGTGAATCAATATTCCCACAGATTCTAAAACATTCTAAAAAATTCTAAACCTTTTCCTGATGTATTAATTTCAACAATTAATCTCATCAACATGAAATAAAAAATGCACTGTTGATTTTCCCAAGTTTTATTGGATGTATTTTAATGTATATATTTGATTCAATCTGATACTTGCATTCTTGGAATTCTATGTGTTCTCAAATTGAATAACATTATACTATATATATTCCTTTGGAGAAGCATGTCCTTGAACGGACATGTCTCTCCTTTAATTATAATAATTTAATCAATATTATAATGTTTCATCAATCAATTATTAATTTAGAATAATATAATAGATTAATATTGAATATTAAATTTTATATGATTAATAATAATATAATAATATAACATAATAATATATTATTATTAATCAACATATATTATATGTATTCTAAATGATTATTCGACTGAAGCTACAAACATTAACACTCCCTCTTAGCTAGGGAGGATGATTAGACAGAATGTGTAGTGATCTCCCATGTCAACACTTATGGCCCTCACCATAGCTACACAAAACATAATTAACACTCCCTCTTAGCTAGGGAAGATAAAATCAATGAAAATGCATTAAGTCTAGATTAATTATGGAATAGAGAAAATATTATCTCACTATGATATCAGGAAGTATGGTATAAACAAGAATATCAAGGCACATGATATTCACCATAACTCAAAAATATCATCTCATGATATTGGGAGTATTTGCATCAACCATATGATGCTCATCACAGGGGACCATAGTCTTAAGGTGTGAATTTGCCTCCACCGACGATTCTATTCACAAGCTCTTGCGTGGATTGCCTCTGCTGGCAATTCTATCCATAAGCTCTTGTGTGGATTGTCTCAGTCAGCGATTCTATCCATGAGCTCTCACGTGGATTGCCTTAGTCAGCAATTCTATCCACAAGCTCTTACGTGGATTGCCTCAGTCAACGATTCTATCCATGAGCTCTCACATGGATTTCCTCAGTTGGTGATTCTATCCACAAGCTCTTACATGGATTGCCTCAGTCGGTGATTCTATCAATGAGCTCTCATGTGGATTGCCTCAGTCGACAATTCTATCCACAAGCTCTTATGTGGATTGCCTCAGTCGGTGATTCTATCCATGAGCTCTCACATGGATTGCCTCAGTTTGTGATTCTATCCACAAGCTCTTATGTGGATTGCCTCAGTCAGTGATTCTATCCATGAGCTCTCATGTGGATTGCCTCAGTCGGTGATTCTATCCACAAGCTCTTATGTGGATTGCCTTAGTCAGCGATTCTATCCATGAGCTCTCATATGGATTGCCTCAGTCAGCGATTCTATCCACAAGCTCTTATGTGGATTGCCTCAATCGACGATTCTATCCACAAGATCTTATGTGGATTGCCTCAATCGATGATTCTATCCATGAGCTCTCATGTGGATTGCCTCAGTCGGCGATTCTATCCACAAGCTCTTAAGTGGATTGCCTCAGTCGGTGATTCTATCCACAAGTTCTTACGTGGATTGCCTCAGTCGATGATTCTATCCACGAGCTCTCATGTGGATTGCCTCTGTCGGCGATTCTATCCACAAGCTCAAGTTATTGTAAGATCGTCACCTTCCAATAACCTCAAAAATACAAGTGGAAATCATTTGGAAGTCATCACTTCCTTATGATTTACACAGGGCCCATAAGGCATTAAATGATTTCATTAGTATAATAATCAATTGAATCAAGTTTTACCTCATAACTGTTTCACCTTTAATAGTGAAAATCCCTCTCAATCACTATGATCGAAATTGTCACAAGTTGACCGAACCATCTGCTTCCTTTGAAGCTCAAGTTCTTGTATCAACCTCTTGTCCTCTTTTGAAATGTTAGACTCCCTCTGCATCTGGTTTCAATCATCAATTCATTTATAAGCATCAATTTATTTCTCCATTTAATTCAATTTTATTGTTCTCTCATCCTGAAGGTATGTCAGAGAGAGATTACAAATAGCTCATAAACTAAGTTATCTCGAACAAAAATACCAATGATAGAAGCATACAAGATTTTACTAGCCAATATTATAGCATAAATTACAAACTCAATAATTCATGTGCCTTAATAAAAGATGGAATACTTATCTTAAGTTTAAAACATTTCCTTTCATAAGGTGAGCCCATATAAGAAATATCACGCATGAATCATCTCTCATCATAATTTCCCTTTGAATGATGTAGAACATTTTCAGAATTTTGATCAACAATTTCATTATGATCTGCCACACATAGTCGTTAATAACTTTTTCAATTTACTAAATTTATCCAATCTCTTCAGTGAGATGTTAGAAAATATAATTAAAAACATTTCCTCCAAGTTATAGCCAGATCCAACGGTTAAAAAACAAAAGTTATGACATTTTTCCCAAAACTGCTAACCCTAGGTAGGGTTTCAAGTGACTTGCACCAAAGTCGTCATATCTTGCACAAAATTGAATCAAATTTGATGAGATAAACATATTTGAAAAATAGAAACATAGATATTTCCATCCATATATTATATTCCTCATTTTGAGGCCAACCAAGGGCCATACAATGGCATATTTCAGACTGAAAATTCTAAAAAAAAACTGAATTCTCCAACCCTCTCAAACCTCCAAATTAAACTTCACAGGACTGAGCTCTGATACCATGTTAATTTTCCAGGGTTTTATTGGATGTATTTTAATGTATATATCTCATTCAATTTGATACTTGCATTCTTGGAATTCTATGTGTTCTCAAATTGAATAACATTATACTATATATATTCCTTTGGAGAGGCATGTCCTTGAACAAACATGTCTCTCCTTTAATTATAATAATTTAATCAATATTATAATGTTTCATCAATAAATTATTAATTTAGAATAATATAATAGATTAATATTGAATATTAAATTTTATATGATTAATAATAATATAATAATATATTATTATTAATCAACATATATTATATGTATTCTAAATGATCATTCGACTGAAGCTACAAACATTAACATGCACAATAAACAAGAAACACAACCACAAATGGAACACCAGATTTTATACTTGGAAAAACCAAATGGGTAAAATCATGGAGAGTGTTAGATCTCAAGACAATATAACTAGTTATGAGGTGTTTACAAAAGGAGTGGCTTATTATCGGATGGCTCACTACCAGATTACAAAATTGGCTCACTTTCAGAATGCTCACTACAATAGATATAATTGAACTAAGGAAAGTTGCATCTCCAAATGCATGAAATCAGTTCCAGATTAAGCTCAGATCACAATTCACATAACGTAGATCTGGTAAAGGATTACTGTACCACTATCCACAAACCGCAACAACAGATCCGGTAAGGGATTACTGCAACACTACTCACACTCAGACTTTAGTGCAACTGCTTTACTATCCACAACTCGCACTTCACATACTGCACTCTCTCATCTACCACTTCACATCATACATCTCACACTCTACTACTCTTCTTTAGCATTACACACATATATACGGAAAAGATTATAAACCAAGATAATATGTCAGCCAAGCAAAAGTAATGTGTTGCTCGAAACAACTCATTATCCAATAAAGCCTTAACCAAAAAACATGATAACAAAGTCGGCCCCCGCAAGATCTTCTACATGATTCCTTCACATTTTATTTATTGATGCGTATACCTTAATTATCGAAACAAAACAAGGGTCTCCCAGACTCATAGATATGGACCCATAAGCATAAAACTCCAAGCACAACTCCTAACTCGAAACTATGGATACGACATATTACACACATGCTAGAACACAAAACATAATAGATACATTTGATATAACTGACAGGACATATGTTGGAACAAAAGACTGATACTAGGATAGAATGCAAACGAAAATAAGCATAACTCAAGATTTTAGAGATGGGGATCTTTCAAAAATAACTCCTATAGATCTATACCATACTACTTCACTTCTCATACATACCTATCTTCTAGTAATACTAAAATTGCAATACCAAAAACTACATACATCATTTGGTCCTAACCGGATAAACAAGTTTGATATCAATGACAACAATGAAAATATTCACACAAGTTTGACAATCTCCCCCTTTGTCATTGATGACAAAAAATCTCAGAAAGAAACATATTCGCATACAAATCCCCCTAACTCATATATCTCCTTATTTCTCCTACTCCATTACCTTTCTCCCCCTTTGACATCAAGGACAAAGGATGTCTTTGATGAAAAAGAAAAGAAAGAAAGAAAATGAATACATTCAATTGTAAGAAGAATGTCAAAATTGCATACTAGCCCAAAAGAATTTTCAATTGCTCTTCTTCTGAAATATTATCTTGTAATTTTCCTTCAATTTCGAGAGATGAATCTCCCAAGAGTACACAACCAATTTAATGCTAACTAATAAAATTTTGCATTCTACCAACAAATCAACAACATGAGAAATGTTGTTTGGAGTAGACAGATTTTGCTCTTACTCAACCGAACTATCAAGCAATGCTACGAAATGTTCCAATTTCCTTCAAAAATCTCCTTCACTTTCCAGAAAACATTCACAAAATCTTCTCTTTTCCTTTGCAAAAACAATAATTCGGCCTAAAGGTAATTTATCTTTTTCCTCCACTCTCCATCCTTGTCACTTAGAAAATCAAATGACTTACCCAAGGAGCTCAATTCATCTTCAACAACATCAATCTTTACTTTATGTTTCATTGCAACTATCAGCCATGAAAGATAGTACCTGTAAACTCTGCTAGCACTGTTGATACAATCTCTCATCTCATCTATGCATATGGGCAGAGCTCTCTATGCATCATTGCACTTCTTCAACATACTCTGCATATCATAATTATTTTCTTCTAAATCTTTTGCATGAAAAGGTTGCTCAATCAATTTTTCTTTTACAATCTTAGACGGGGATTCCAGAAGCACATCACCAACATCTTCAATCTTGATATTATTCCAGAATAAATGATCTATCAGAATGCTCTCAAACCTATCTGTCTCAACTGAATTCAACCGCATATTTTCGATCTTCATTATTCCATCTGCACTACTAATGATCTCCAACAAGTTAGACTCATCATCTGATTCTTTTACTTCTTTCTCTACAACAACTATCTCCCTCTTAACCATAGGAGATTCAGGATCCTGAATTACAACAATGTCTTTCTCCTCCGGATCCTTCTTGCTCTTCTTAGATTCTAGGGCACTGGAAGGCACATACTCTCTCCTTTTCCTCTTTCTGGAGGAAGATCCTTCTCTAGCAGAACTGGTAGCAAGGGATACCAGACTGACACTCCACACATCTAGGAAAGGTTTGAAATAAACATTGCATGCATCCTCTCTCTTGTCCGATTCATTCAAATATCAAAATATTTTCCTCACAACCGGGGCTCTAGATTCCCATATCACATTCTCCTTAGCCAGAAGGGATCCCCGATAATACATAGCTAAACATACAAAAAATGATCCAAACCAGAAGGGGTAACCTTTCTCTTTTGACATCTTGATATTTTCTAAAAATAAATCCCTTAGCAATTCACACAAATCAAACACTATATCTTCCATAACAAGCATATGCACCATGTATACAACAATAGCCGAAGTGCAACCTTCCCTATTTTTGCAATAAACCTTGTAAGAAATGCCATATGCAACATACCTTACCACAGAATTGATAATTTCATCGATAATCAATGCTCTCTGATCACTCATTATACTGGTTAAGGTTTCAACTTCTTTATTTTTTATAGACTTCTTAACCAAAGCGGATCCACTGTCACATAAACCAGTAACAACCGAAATAATCTCTTTTGTGATTGGATAGGGCTTATCAAACATGATGTAATCATCCTATACACAACTAAGAATTACTTTGATTACCTTCTCCTCATCAAACCAGAGAAACTCAATCCATAGATTTCAATCCTTTATGCTCTAACTCCTTGATCTTTTGCAAATCTACGTCACTCAAGCTTTTTTCCACTTTTTTGATCTTTTTCAGGATTAATTCATTTAGAAATACCTTCTCCACAATCTGAAAGTCTTCATTTCTTGATTCTTTGATGATCATCTTAACTTCCATGATTATTCACTCTACTCTTCTACTCTACTATTCTTCTACTTCTCATAACCTCTTTAAGACTATTAACATCATAAAGAAAAACATTTCAAACATAGATACTTATCTTGCCAAAAATATCCTTTAGGGTTTTCTTGCCAAAAAATGTCTTGTCAATGATGTCAACATAAACCTCTAATTATCGGATTTCCTCTCTCACACAGTCATGATGGAATGATGACATGATCCACTCAAAAGGGGGGAAACAAAGATTCTCCTTCAAAAACTCCCCCTGAGCCAAATAAATATGCTTAGTTATCGAAGGAAGAGGTGCCCGCATTGGATTTCGGTACACCAGGCTTGCTTCCATTACTTACCTCCTTCTTTCTCCAAACCAAAACTTCCTATTTCTTTGATACATTAGCCTTCATTACATTCATCTCAATAGACTTCTCCATATTTCCATTTTTAAACTGATTAGCATAATGTTCAGGTTGCTTGCACTTGTAACAACTGATGTTCTTCTACATTGAATTTATTGAATGTGATCTAGATCTACACTGATTAGATTTGTGACCATATCTATTGCATGTATGAAAATATCCATGAAAGTTGTTATTCACCTTACCTACTCCAACCAGATTAAGATTTTGACTCATAGCTTGATTTCTACAGTAATTTGTTTTATGACAAAACCTCTTGTAATTGTAACATTGGCTGCTTCTACAGTTTGCAGCCTTATGACCAAATTTATCACATTGAAAATAATAGCCATTATATGATGGGTACCTTTGTGCATTAGGTTGATGAAATGATAGTATTATTTCATTGGTATTCTAATGTCGGGTCTTGCTTGCATCTTCTGATTTCTTCTTTGTCTTAACATCTTTGCTTTTGTTTTTGTTATTCTGATTTGAACATTCTCCAGGCTGAAATCCAAGTCCAGTCTTGTCTAAATGAGGTTTTTGCATATTGATCAATTCTTCCAAGAACTTACTGTTATCAAGAATCTTACTCTTTGCATTCAACATCTTCACTTCTTATTCTAGCTTCTCACATTCTTCAGTCTTCAGCTTGATTGATTCTTTCAAGGTTTCCTCTATCTTGTTCTTCTCCTCAATTTTCTGCATTAGATCTTTAACGGTCTCATTCGCCTACTTCAACTAATTGCTAACTTCCTTATACTTCAATTTTAATTTCTTTATTTGTTCTCTCAGCCCCTGCATACATTCATTTTCTACCTTCACATTCTCCTTAAATTCCCCATTCTCAGATTCAACACTTTCCAAATCTTCAAGGGTTGTCTGCAATTATTCATCTAACTAAAATTCTCCGGTCAAACTCATTGGTGCCATGATTCAACCAACAAGGTCTTGGCAACAACAATGAAGGAAAACTGAGAGGGGGGTGAATCAGTTTTCAATGGATTTACAAACTTAACCACAAATATAGATCTGATAAACTGTAGCAATAAAAAAGATAAGAAAAATGATAGCACAACATACAACACCATGATTTTGACGTGGAAAACTCAGTTAAGGGAAAAACCATGGTGAGGACCTACCCACAATAAGATGATACTCTACAGTAGTATGTGTAAATATTACAATGGGGAATACACATGCATTTAGGTACACTGCCTAAAGCTCACTACTCAAAAGATAATGACCCAGAAGGCTACAACCCTTAGGGAAGTCTCACTAACTTACAACAAGATTCATATTACAATTCGAAAGGAATGAACTGCAATAATAGAATCTCCAAATGCCCGATGACAGTCTTGGTTAAGCATAATTGTCTTCTCTACAACACTAGTCTCTGCTCAATCACAATGTCGAAGGATGAATCACTTGTACGCACATATACAACTCTCTGATAATGTAGACACAACCTTGACATCTAAATTACATAAAAATATCACCTATTTATACAATTCATCAACCTTGACAACAAGGTTGGTTAAACCCTCAACTCATGATTACAAAATTACATCAAACGATACAAAGATCAACCAACAGACCAATATAATGATATACATGACATAACATGGACCTAATTCAAATCTTCTAATATGCAACATCACCAAAAATCACGCCAAGATCAACCACATAACACGAAGAACATCACCGGTTAAGAAAAATCACCAAGAGCTTGCACAAAGATCAATATGGATTAAAAAAAAAAAAGGACACAATTAGGAAACACCATCAAACATGTTAGAATCATCAGTAACAGCTGCACCAACACCACTTATCAAATCTTTATTTGTTAACGTTCGAAACTCAAGAACACTCAAATAGCAACAACAATCACAGAGAAAGATAACTTGAGGAGCACCAAATCATGAACCATCTAAAATAAAGATACACAAGACCATTCCAAAGAATATCCCAAAATCTCAGCTCAAGATCTGATCACACCAGAATATTCCAGAGGAAATACTGAACTATGCAAAGCACTGATCAGAAAAACAAACTGCAAAACTAGATCATATGAATGATCAATTAAGCTTTCTAGATCACCAAAACCAATATAGAAGAATATAATGATACTATAAATACTCCATACACCAAACCAAAATCCCAATAAACCAATATGCAATCACTAGAGCAGGAATATGTTGGCATCACTGACAACAACATATCCTAGCAGCAACAATGTCCAACAATATCCCACTTTGGCATTAATGGCAACATATGGATGTGAAAAACAACTAGTGCAAAGAAAGAAAACATCTCCAACAAACTCCCCCTAAGATCAATTAGATAAAACAATTTTTCACATGCTTCTCTCTCCCTTTGACAACAATGCTGAAGATCTCATAATAGAAAACCAAACTCTCCCCCTTAGATAAACAAATCATGATTCTCTCACCCATAAACAAATAACCAATCCTACAGACTACTCCACCAGAGGATCAACACCAACTCATCAATCTGGATAAAGAGATAAGACTGTGAAGTCCATCAGATTGATGCAACTCAATGCATCTAATTCTCATCAGGAGGGGTAGTGTTGACATTGTGTTGTCATTGATGTCAACCAGTATAGAAGGATGCAACCGGTATGATAGATTGTTGGTACTGCTATCATTGATGTCAACCAGTATAGCATGATAATCAATATGATAGATTGTTGGTAATGCTATCATTGATGTCAACCAATATAGCATGATAACCAGTATAGGAGAAGAGTTGATGTGTTTTCATTGGTGACCATCATCATGCAGAAGAGTGTAAATCGGTATGTACCAGTATGCTAGAGGAGCAGTAAAGTGACCAATGAGAAAAAGGTTGTTGTCATAGTGATGCATACAATCGGAATGAAGATACTACATGATGGGTTGTTGATTATGATGAAGAGGTGGAAAATTCATTGAATCACATCAATATCAGAGGTGAAGTATGAGCAGGCCATCAGATTGTTAGTGTAAGGTAAACTAGCAGGACTCCCACCAGATGAAGATGCTATCACAGGCTAGGTGATAGGTTGACAGAGGGTGTTGCCTCTATAGGAAAGGGTGACATAAGTCAACTAGAAGTTGTATCCTCTCCTTGGTAAATTCACACTTATACTGGTTGAATGATTCCCTGAGACAACAAGGTGAGTGAATGCAAAGACTGGATGAGAAAGTGGAAGATGATGAAGTCCTAGAGCATAAGATCAGAGATACACACCGAATCAGCATGTGAGGACAAGGTGTGCTACTGGGACAGAGAAGGAGAGTTGAATTGATGAGTTTTCCATCTTGGCAAATCAACAAAGAAGAAACTTAGTCAAGAGATGATGAGGTCTGCAGTTGCAATCATGAAGTTACCATTATGCAGATGATATGTTGTGTTGCCACAGGTACAAAGAATTGGATGATGATGATGTGGGGTCATCTAGTTGATCACTGGTATGTAGTAGAGTGAATAGAATGAGCAAAAGTAAAATAGGTTCATTGATGAATGTACACATGATGAGTTACTCCTGATGGTTGCTGAGGTCTGACATGTTTAATGATTAGGCAAACATGATATACTGGCAGGATCCAAAAGACATTGGCATGAAGGATAATTGACAAGGTGTTTTGTGTCGGTAGGGCCAGTGAACTGGTATGTGTGTACCGATTATGTGTGTAGTTGGTGACTAAGTCTGAACCAACATAAATAGTGTGCTAAGGTGGATGTTGACAATGATGCCATGCAAAGATGAGGTGGCAAACATGCAGAGGTCGGTAATGTCTAGTGCCAAAGAGGTAGTTGTGGCTGGTCAACATTAAATGTTGTCTGCGATAATCACAGGGGAGTTGCAGGGTTTGCGGCTCGATGAAGGATAAACAATAGAGGAAGGTTAGATATTTACTAGCGTTGTGTTCAAAGCACAAAATAAGCTTGCAGGATGACCTCGAGAAGGAAACAACTGGATCATAAATGTGTCAACTATTTTTGAGGCTGAAGAAAAGGGTTAGATTTTCTATTTTTAGAAAATATGCATTGGATGATGGAAGACATGTATAGATGCATTCCTCCAATGCAGGTGATCAATCCAAGGTAGATTGGATCGAATCTGATGAAGATTTGATTGGTCAATGAGGAAACCCTAAGCCCCTAAATTTTTAATTGGCTTTTGGCAGGAAGACTAGGCTATAAATATGCAAGCCTAAGATATTGTTTGGTGCTGCTAAAGGGGAGAGTGTTGCTTCTCTATGTGAGAGAAAATCTGTCAAGTAATCAATGAGTATCTAGAAAGAGATTGAGGGTGTGCGAGTGAGAATCGGGTTGAGAGGATCAACTGATAGTAGTGAGAAAACAAGTAGCATTCATACTGATAGAGCAGAAGTGAAGGAAACTATAGAGAAGACATCCATAGAACTGATAGAGTGTAGTACCGGTGAAGAGCAGCAGAGAAAAAGAGAAAAGATGCAACTAGAAGAGAGAACTAATAGAGGTAGAAAACCGACAGTGAATTGGATAAGAGATCTAGTAGAGAGATTTGAAGAAGAGTTACAAAATCCATTTATAACAAGAAGATAAGTTTGATATCAAAATATGTTTTTGTATTCACTAAGTTGGATCTCAGTGCAAGGATTGTAGCTCCTTGGATTGGTGCCCTAAACTGCAGGAGTGGTACTCCTTGGGTTGGTGCCCTAAATGTTGTAATCGAAGTATTTCATTGTGAGGCTGGATTGGAGCAGTAGACTCCAACAACATTTCTCACCGAGGTTTTTCCCATCCTAGGTTTTCCTCGTATATGTTGGCATTATGTGATCTCCCTCTTGTGTGATTACATTTGTGTTGGTCTCCCCACTAACCAGTAAGTTTGCATTCAGTTAGATCAATTAACAGGTATACTCACATAGGGTTGTTAAAGGGAAAAGTTTGAGAACCACTGATTCACCCCCGTCTTAGTGGTGCATTGTGTCTAACAGGTAGATACCCCTAACTTGTCTCTTAAATAGACAAATGTATCTATAGGAAAAGGCCTAGTGAAAATATCAGTAATATGTTCCTTTGTAGATACATATTCCAACTTCACTTCCTCTTCACTGACTCTTTCTCTCAAGTAATGATATTCAATTGACACATGTTTAGATTTTGAATGTTGCACCAAATTATTTTAAATATTAATAGAACTGAAATTATCACAATATATGACAATAGGCTCATCATAGATAACTCTGATATCCTTTAACATTTGCTTCATCCAAACTACCTGAGTGCAACTACCAATAGTAGTAATGCACTCATCTTCAACAGTAGGTAAGGACACCGAATCCTATTTCTTATTAGCCCATGAAACCTATTTCTTACCCAAAAAGAAAGCACCACAGGAGGTACTCTTTTGTTCATCAACATCACCAACCCAATCAGCATCAATGTAAGAACATAACATGAAATAATCATTCCTCAGATACCACAAACCATAATCTATAGTTCCCTTCAAGTATCTAAATATCCTCTTTACAGTAGTGACACGACTCTCTTTTGGATCAACTAGATATCTAGTAGCCATGCACATAACATGCATAATGTTCGACCTAGTCTGAGTGAGATATAACAGTATACCAACCATAGATTTGTACAAACTCTGATTATCTTTTGGAGAATCATCATTCTTAGACAATTTGCAGCTAGTGACCATACGAGTTCCAACCAGTTTGGATTCATCTAACCCAAACTTCTTCAATAATTCCTTCACATATTTAGTTTGAGATATAGAAATATGTTTTCCAGTTTGTAAAATCTGAAAATCTAAAAACAAATTCATCTCACCTATCATAGACATCTCAAATTGTTTTTGCATACCACCAAAAAACTTCATGTTCAAGTCATCATCTCCTCCAAAGATAATATCATCAACAAAGAATTCAACAATTAAGATGTTATCATTCTCACTCTTAAAATATAGATTACTATCAGAAGTCCCCTTATTGAATCCTAATTTCAGCAAATACTTATCCAATCTATCATACTAGGCTCAGATTATGACATGTTTCAACCCATAAAGAGCTTTCTTGAGTTTACATACCATGTCTCCATCATCTGATAATGAAAATACCCTAGGTTGCTCAATGTAGACTTGTTCCTCAAGATCACCATTCAAAAAAGATGACTTGACATCCATCTGATATACCTTGAAATCTTTATAGGAAGCATATGCAAGCAATAGTTTAACAACTTCAAGTCTGGCTACCAAAGCAAAAGTCTCCTCATAATCAATTCCATCTTTTTGTGAATATCCTTTGCATACCAGTCTTGTTTTATTTCTAACAACTTCACCGACTTCATTCAATTTATTCTAGAATACCCATTTATTACCAATAATATTCTTATCTTTAGGTCTAGGCACAAGTTCCCTTGTGTCATTCTTTTCAATCTGATCTAATTCTTCTTCCATAGCTCTCATCCAATTTTCATCTTTGCAAGCCTCAACAACATCTTTAGTTTCAACTTTGGAAATCAAACATACCTCTTCAACAACAAGCCCTCTTTTAGTCATCACACCTTTATTTTTATCTCCAATAATCAGATTTTTCATAATGATTCAATCTTACATACCTTGGAGTCTTTTAATTGTTCTGATTTTCAGGTTCCTACACTTCTCCACTAGCAGCAGCAACATCCAGATTAACTGTCTCTATCAGATCCTTCTGCTTTAGTTCTCCAGTCTGAATATAATTTAGAACAATGTGTTGACCATAATCATATCTACAAGCTCTGATTTCTTTTTCCAAGGTTCTCATCCACCTTCACATTTGCACTTTTCACTATCTTTCTCATTCTCTTATTGTAGCACCAGTAGGATTTGCTCTTTGTTGAATATCCCAAGAAAATTCCTTCATCACTTCTTGCATCAAACTTTCCTATGTCATCATCTCTCTTTATATAACATTTTCTACCAAATATTTTGAAATATCTCACAGTAGGAACATGCCAAACCATAGCTCATCAGGAGTCTTACCGGTATCACCTTTAATATGAACTTGGTTGAATGTGTAAACAACAATATTAATAGCTTCTCTCCAATAGATCTTCGGAACATTCCCTTCAATCATCATAGTCCTTGTAGAATCCAAGACAATTTTGTTCTTTCTTTCAACAACTCCATTCTACTGCGGGGTTTTAGGAGCATATAATTGTCTTCTAATCCCATGCTTCTCACATAATGAATCAAACTCACTGGAACATAATTCTCCTCCCCTGTCAGATCTCAAACATTTCACCTTCAATCCCGACTCAGTCTCAACCTTTGCTTTGAATATATTGAATTTTTCTAGTGCTTTAGATTTCTAGTATTTGTAGGTCCACATAGGTCAGTATGCACAAGATCTAGCAATCTATCATATGTATACTGCTTTCTCTTGAAAAAAATTATTGTTTGTTTACCCAATGGACATTCCTTACATACCGGATTAGCAGGCTTAACAATCTTAGGAAGATCTCTAACAGCTTGAGTAGAACTGATCTTAATCATTGAATTAAAATTAACATGAGACATTCTCCTATGCCACAACTAACTTTTATCAATATGAGCAATCAAACAACTTTTCTCACCAATATTCAAATGAAAGATATTACCTTCAGTCTTAATTCCAGATGCAATCTCTATACCAGAGGTATTTAGGATTTTTAATTTACCATTCTTGAATTGTAAATCATAACCTTTTTCCACCATCTATCCAACACCTAAAAGATTAATCTTCAAACCTTGAATATATAGAACATCATTAGTATTATGCTTACCAACAAAGGAAATAGAACTTCTACCATGGATCACACAAGCTTTGTCATCTCCAAATCTCACTATTCCACCATCATATCTTTCCATACTCACAATTTTTTTTTTTTATCACTGGTCATATGATGCGAACAACCACTGTCATTACCCATTCATCTTTTTCTTCAACTTTAGCAGCTAAAGCTTTCTCTTCAATAGTGTAGCTAGTGGAATCAACATGCATCGATCCATCTTCTTTAATGGCAAGAAACACAACTTCATCTCCTTTTGATTCTTCATCTATAACACCTTCATCAGCAGCATAATAGCAATTCTTCTGATTCTTATATTTCTGGTTAGACTTGTAAGGCTTATCATACTTCTCATGCTTCTCATATCCATCATTCTTATCAAATTTATCATGCCTATCATACTTAGCCATTCTCTTCAAGTACCTAGAAGCAAAATGTCCTACCTTATTGCAAGAGAAACATTTCAAGGGCAATTTTCCATCATACTTACCGTCTCCTTTAAGCAGTCTCCGGGCAATAAATGCTTCAAGCTCATCCAATTCTCTTTCTTGCTCTTCCATTTCTCTTCTTTCTCTCTCTCATATCTAGATATTCTACATTCTTCAAGATCATAGTTCTTCTTTTTAAATACAGATGCTCTAAATGATGTCTTAGAATTTCCATGTGATTCACCAAATTCACTCAGCTCAAATGCAACAATCTTTCCAACCAACATATCTCTTATTACTATAGTCACACTCCGGATCTCATCAATAGCAACTGCCTTATGTTTATAAGCAAGAGGAAATAATCTCAACACTTTAGCAACAATTTCATCTTCTTCAAGGGTTCCACCAACACATCTAATACCTAGGAAAAGGTCATTTACCTTAGCCATAAAGGTATTTATGTTGTCATCTTCTCCCATCTCCAGTATCTCATACTTCCCTTTCAAACTCTGCAACTTAGCAACTTTTACTTGTTTATCTCCTTCATACAAGGTTTAAAGATTCTCCCAGATCTCATGTGTGGTCTGAAGTGCCATTACATTTTTCATCTCTGAATCAATTAGGGCACTCAACAATGCTTCCTTCACTCTAATATTATGATCAACTTCCTTTATCTCATCAGCAATAACCAGTCCATTTGGAGGAGTAGAATAGGCATTTTTTGTAATCTTCCAGTAATCTTCTCCAGACATCTCAAATGCACTTCCATCTGGTTCTTCCATATAGCATAATTACTTCCATCAAATCTTAGACTCTCCTTAAAGATAACACCTCCAGTTTTAGTTGCTATCCTGGATCTCCTGAAGTGGTTAAGCTTCTACAAGAGGACCAATCATTGGCAACAACAATGAAGGAAACTGAGAGGGGGGGGGTGAATCGGTTTTCACTGGATCTACATGAAAAATCTGATGCCAATTGTTAATAAGATGAGAGAGGGGGCTAAATCATACAAACTTAATCTTCAATATATTCATCAGATTCAACCTTGGTAGCTTTAGCAGATATATGTAACCAAAACTGTAAAACATGCAAACTTAAGAACACATAATCATAACAACACTCATAACACTAGATTTAATGTGGAAACCCAAATAGGGAAAAAACCACTGTGGGATTTCGGACCCACTAAGAAATATACTCTTCTAGAGTATGCTCGGTTAAAAGCAAATCATGTTAAAGATTACAAACACATTGCTAGATGTGACCTGGTTAAGGGATTTCCCTCAAATCTATTAGGATCTTCACCTTGTTAGAGGTGACCTTGTTAAAGGGTTTCAAACACTCAATCTGAATGTCACCTTGCTAGAGGATTTACAAATAAGACTTTTAAGTCCACTCGATTAAGAGATTTTTTGTCACTTACAAATAAGTAATAGTAATGAGTATGTCTGCAACTTTGCATCTAAAATACTAAAGCAGATTCTTATTTGCTCAATACAATCTAGTCATAGGACTTATCTTGTCCCTCTGCTGGGCTCCTCACTCTGTTATTCAAATAGGTCTTCAAGCTTTTGTGCTCGACAATCACTATGTAGCATCCCTGTGCTTACATTTGCCCGCATACATTGTTTATCAATAGTTCCTTATTTATAAACAATTTTCTAACCACTTAATCTCTTTGATCACATTTCCCATGATCAATCATAGCCATCAGATCTTCAATCTTGACCAGGTTCAATGTATCCTTCGATCGGAAAACGTTTTACCTTGCCTTATAACTTGCATACATTTCTTGGAACTTGTGCTAGGGTATTGCGGTTCAATTTGAGTTGTAGATCTTCCTGTCGATCTTCCATTGCCATAGATCCTTAACAAACTTCATACACGTTGTATCAATCATTTAATCATAACCAGCTCATCAGCTTCCATCGTTAAATAATGCATGTATACATCCAATGCATTCTGTTATTGCTTGGTTGCAACTCGGTAAATACTAAACTTCACTCGGTAGACATTCTGCCTTCATTAACCGATAGCGATAACCTTAGGGTTTACCGACTAGGTTCCTTAGGGTTTAGCGACTAGGTTCTTTGCTCGGTAACATAGTATAGTATTAACCTTACACACAATAGCATATGTAAGATATCAAAACAATCTAAACAACATGATCTCATCATTGTCTAACTCGGTTATAGTTGCCCATTGAATAACTTATTTCTCCCCTTATTCATCACATTCTTTCTATGTCTTTTACCGACATCTTAATTCTCTTCAAAACATACTTCTTAAGATATGGCAACATCATACTAAATCAGAAAATCAATTTCTTGACATCAATGACAAAATAATATTGTGAAGACAGTAAACATCCTTAATCAGTTATATCCATAATTATCAACAACCTTCTAAATATCCTAATTGAAATGCCAACAATCTCCCCATTTGGCATTGATGGAAAAACCAATTGATTTGACCTAAAAGATTCGAATCCAAATTGTTGTGATTGTGATTGCTCAGATTGCTAAAATGATCTCCCCCTATCATTAGTCTTCTCCCCCTTTGACAACAATGCCAAAAGAAAACTAATACATAAGTTCTTCCTGTGTGAAGTAATTCCTTTGCTGTTCGGTATCAACTCAGTCTCGGTTAGAGAATTTATCTTCAATTCCTGTTCCCTATTTTTTTTTCCTGCACACCTTTAGAAAACATCCTAAAGTGTGTAAATAAGCATCAACTCCGAAAAGATATTCTTTAGAGTCATCAAATTGATGCTTTCACTGAACTCGGTCAGTGAGTAGAAGATAGGGGTAGGACCCCTAACTTACTTCTGAGATACTCAAAAGTGTCCCTTGGTAGTGGCTTGGTGAAAATATCTACTATTTGTTCCTTTGAACTAACATACTCCAACACGTTTTTCTTATCTTGAACTTCTTCTCTAAGATAATGATATTTGATAGAGATGTGCTTTTTCTTAGAGTGCATAACAGGATTCTTTGAAATGTTAATGGCACTAGTATTATCATAGAATATAGTTACTGGCTCGGTAAATTTCTCATTTATGCCTTCCAACAGTTGTTTGATCCATGTTATATTGGTACAATTCAATGCTACAGCAACATATTCAGCTTCTGTTGTTGACTGTGAAATACATCCTTGTTTCTTGCTAAGCCAACTCACTAGTCTTTCTCCTAAAAAGAAAGCTCCACCACTTGTGCTTTTCCTCTCATCTATGTTGCCTGCCCAATCAGCATCAGTATAAACTTTTAAATCAAAGTCATTTCCTTTCTGATATACTAAGCCATAATCCTCAGTACCTTTCAAGTATCTAATAATTCTCTTGATTGCTGTCATGTGTGTTTCCTTGGGATCTGCAGAAAATCTTGCAACTATACCTACTGCATGTGCCATGTCTGGCTTGCTGTGAACAACATATTGCAATTTTCCAATCATAGATCGGTAAAGTGTTTCATCAACAGATGCAGATTCATCATTCTTTGATAGTTTACAATTGGTAGTCATAGGAGTACTTACTGGTTTTGAATCCTCCATTCCAAATTTCTTCAAGATTTCCTTTATGTACTTGGATTGAGTAATGAAAATCTCATCTTTCATTTGCAGTATCTGTAGACCTATAAAATACTTTATCTCATCGATTAATGACATCTTAAATTCTTTACTCATTTCATTTCCAAAGTTCTTGCATAAAGAGTCATTTCCACAAAAGATAATATCATCAACAAATATGGTTGAGATCAGTATTCCATTTTCATCATTCTTCATGTACATATTGTTGTTTTCACTTGTCCTTATAAAACCAATCTTGATTAAATAAGAGTGCAATCTTTCATACCATGATCTAGGTGCTTGTTTCAGACCATATAAAGCTTTGTTCAGTTTACATACCTGATCTTTATTCTCTCCTTCAACAAATCCTTCAGGTTGTTCAATAAAAACTTCTTCTTCTAATATACCATTCAAAAATGCAGATTTAACATCCATTTGATATACTTTGAAATTCTTGTAAGAAGCTGCCAACAATGTTCTTACTCCTTCAAGTCTTGCCACAGGTGCAAAAGTCTCACCATAATCAATTCCCTCTTCTTGAGCATAACCTTTGCAAAATAGTCTTGCTTTATTTTGAATGACCTCACCTTTTTCATATAGCTTGTTTCTGAAAATCCACTTTGTACCGATTACATTTTAGTCCTTCGGTTTTGGGACCAGTGTCCATGTGTCATTCTTCTTGATTTGATCAATCTCTTTTGTCATAGCATCTATCCAATCTTCACTGTTAAATGCCTCTTTCACTATCCTTGGTTCAAATTCAGATATCAGACATGTGTTCTATCTCAGTTTATTCCTTGTCATCATTGGATCATTCTTATCTCCTATAATCTGACTTGATGCATGATTTCTTTTGATATACTTGGCTAATATAGGCTCGGTAGATTCTGTATGATCTTCTTCATCACTTGGTAACTGGATATTCTGTTCATTTCCTTCAGCAGTTTTCTCGGTAGAACGTCTTGGTTGAACATATACAAATCCTTCATAATCTTCTGGTTCTTTGGAGTTTCCTTCATCATTTCTTTCTACAAATTCATCAATTTTCACATTTGCACTTTCTACTATTTTGTTAGATGATTTGATCAGACATTTAAATGCTTTGCTTCTAGAAGAATAACCAAGAAATGTTCCTTCTTCACTTTTCTGATCAAACTTACCATTTCTGTCATCTTTGTGAGCATAGAATCTACTTCCAAAGATTTTAAAATAACTTACATTAGGTTTCTTGTCATACCAGATTTCATATGGTGTCTTCAAAGTTCCTTTCTTCAGTTGTACTTGGTTTAGGGTTTAAACTGTAATGCTGATTGCTTCTCTCCAAAATGTTTGAGGTACCCTCTTTTCTATCATCAAGGTTCTTGCACAATTGATCTGTTTCTTCTCTCGACTATCCCATTTTGCTGGTGTGTTCTCGATGCAGATACTTGCCTCTTTATACCATGATCATTGCAGTATAAGTTAAATTCATCAGAAGTGAACTCACCTCCTCTATTAGATCTAAGACATTTCAGTTGTCTTCTTGTTTCATTTTCAACTCTTGCCTTGTACCATTTGAACATTTGAAAAGATTCTGATTTTTCTTTTAAAAACATTACTGACATCATTCTTGAGTAATCATCCACAAATAATATGAAATACTTATCACCATAATAACTCTGAACTTTATAGGACCACAAAGATCAGCATGCACAAGATCTAAAATTACCTTAGAAGTGTAGGACTTACTTGTAAAGCTTGATCTTGTCTTCTTACCCATCTGGCATCCTCGCCATATAGCATTCTCAGGTTTCTCAAGACTCAGTAGACCTCTTACTCGGTGCTTCTTGCTTATTTTGATCAGATTATCAAAATTTACATGACAAAACCTTTTATGCCATAACCAGGTATCATCTATCTTTGCATATAGACACTTATTCCGAGTTGAGTCAAGGTGAAATGTGTTACCTTTTTTTTGTGTCCCGATAGCTGCTAACTTTCCATGTTTGTCATGAACTTTGACAATTCCTTTCTGAAACTCTATTTGGTATCCTATATTGTTTAGCTATGCTACACTCAATAAATTGTATTTCAAACCTTCAACCCAATAAACATCATTACATTTAACATTTTCAAGAAGTGTTATAGATCCTTTACCTCTCACTGGACATGGTGCATCATTACCAAATCTTACATAACCTCCATCATAATCTTCTAACATAACAAACTTGTGTTTATCACCTGTCATGTGATGTGAGCATCCACTATCTATGATCCAAGAATCATTAGTATTTATGTGAGATATTAAAGCTTTTTCTTCGTACCTTTCTTCATCTGATCCATCTTTGATAGCCACATAAACAACTTCCTCTGTATCAGTTTCATCTGATTTATCATCATTAGATTCCTCATCAGCTATTAGACATGTCTTTTTATCTCTTCTTCTGAAGTCTCAGTGTCCTCGGTAATGATTATCTTTCTGTCTATCATCTCAGTAATCTCTCTTTTCACTGGATTCTTTGTCAGGACAATTAGAAGCCATATGTCCTATTCTATCATAGTTAAAACATTTCAATGGCAACTTTCCTTTGTACTTACCTTTTCCTCTCGGTAGCCTTCTGGCTAATAGTGCTTCAAACTCTTCTTGCTTTTTGATTTCTTCATAAAGTTTGTGTACCTCCTCCATGTTTTTGCGAAATCTTTCACTTGCTCCACTATGATTCCCTTTAGATTACTTATACTTTCTATCATTGTAATCATCAGATTCATCAAGATGAAAAGAACTAAATGCAGACTCAATTTTATTTACCGAAGACCCACTATTATCAAAGTTACTTAACTCAAATGCATGTAGCTTACCAATAGTAGCATCCAAAGAAACTGGCATATTGGGTACAAACTTCAATTCATTGATTGCAGAGACTCGGATTGCATAAGCAGGTAGAAGGGTTCTTAATAGCTTACTTGTGACATCCTTCTCTTCAATGGTTCCTCCTGCTCCTTTGATTTGATTGACAATCTCCTTTAACCTTGTACTGTACTGGGTTATGTTCTCACCTTCATTCATTCTCATACATTCAAGTTGTCCTCTTAGACTGTCCATTTTTTCTCTTTAAACATGTTCATCACCACCATACACAGATACGAGCTTGTCCCACATTGCCTTGGCATCATTGCAGCCTTCTAGATCATTAAACTCTGAGTCGATCAATGCAGATGTTATTTCAATCATTGCTTGAATATGTTATTTCTTTGCCTTTATCTCTTCCATTGTCAATGGATAGGTGCTAGGTGTAATGAAATCATTCTCTAGATAATATACAACATATTCTTCAATTCCTGATAGGTGCAGCTTCATCCTTTTCTGCCATGTAGAGAAACTTGACTTATTCAGCTTCAATGCATCCCTCTTATACATCTTTTGATCTTTTTCCTCAAGTACCTTTAAACTTTTCTTTCAGAGTCCAAAGCTCTGATACCAATTGATAACTCTGATGCCAATTGTTAATAAGATGAGAGGGGGGGGGGGGTGAATCATACAAACTTAATCTTCAATATATTCAACAGATTCAACCTCGGCAGCTTTAATAGATATATGTAACCAAAACTGTAAAACATGCAAACTTAAGAACACATAATCATAACAACACTCATAACACCAGATTTAACATGGAAACCCAAATAGGGAAAAACCACTGTGGGATTTTGGACACACTAAGAAATATACTCTTCTAGAGTATGCTCGGTTAAAAGCAAATCTTGTTAAAGATTACAAACACATTGCTAGATGTGACCTGGTTAAGGGATTTCCCTCAGATCTATTAGGATCTTCACCTTGTTAGAGGTGACCTTGTTAAAGGGTTTCAAACACTCAATCAGAATGTCACTTTGCTAGAGGATTTACAAATAAGACTGTTAAGTCCACTCGATTAAGAGATTTTCTGTCACTTAAAAATAAATAACAGTAATGAGTATGTCTGCAACTTTGCATCTAAAATGCTAAAGTAGATTCTTATTTGCTCAATACAATCTAGTCATAGGACTTATCTTGTCCCTCTGCTGGGCTCCTCACTCTGTTATTCAAATAGGTCTTCAAGCTTTTGTGCTCGACAATCACTATGTAGCATCCCTGTGCTTACATTTGCCCGCATACATTGTTTATCAATAGTTCCTTATTTATAAACAATTTTCTAACCACTTAATCTCTTTGATCACATTTCCCATGATCAATCATAGCCATCAGATCTTCAATCTTGACCAGGTTCAATGTATCCTTCGATCGGAAAACATTTTACCTCGCCTTGTAACTTGCATACATTTCTTGGAACTTGTGCTAGGGTATTGCGGTTCAATTTGAGTTGTAGATCTTCCTATCGATCTTCCATTGCCATAGATCCTTAACAAACTTCATACATGTTGTATCAATCATTTAATCATAACCAGCTCATCAGCTTCCATCATTAAATAATGCATGTATACATCCAATGCATTCTGTTATTGCTCGGTTGCAACTTGGTAAATACTAAACTTCACTCGGTAGACATTCTGCCTTCATTAACCGATAGCGATAACCTTAGGGTTTACCGACTAGGTTCCTTGCTCGGTAACATAGTATAGTATTAACCTTACAAACAATAGCATATGTAGGATATCAAAACAATCTAAACAACATGATCTCATCATTGTCTAACTCGGTTATAGTTGCCCATTGAATAACTTATTCCTCCCCTTATTCATCACATTCTTTCTGTGTCTTTTACCGACATCTTAATTCTCTTCAAAACATACTTCTTAAGATATGGCAACATCATACTAAATCAGAAAATCAATTTCTTGACATCAATGACAAAATAATATTGTGAAGACAGTAAACATCCTTGATCAGTTATATCCATAATTATCAACAACCTTCTCAATATCCTAATTGAAATTTCAACAGTCTCTTATTGTCTGTTATAATGCCAACACTACAAACTTAACCACAAATACAGATCTGATAAAATGCAACAATAATAAAGATAATCAAATTGATAGAACAACACACAACACCATGATTTTGATGTGGAAATCTCGGTTAAGGGAAAAACCATGGTGGGAACCTACCCACAGTAAGATGATACTTTGCAGTAGTATGTGTAAATATTACAATGGGGAATGCACATGCATTTAGGCACACTTCCTAGGCACTCTTGCTAGAGCTCAATGCTCAGAGTATAATGACCCAAAAGGCTACAACCGTCAGGGAAGTCTCATCGACTTACAATAAGATTCTAACTACAATGTAGAAGGAATGAACTACAATAATAGCATCTCCAAATGCCTGATGATGGTTCCGGTTAAGTACAATTGTCTACTTTGTAACACAAGTCTTTTCTAAATCACAATGCCGAAGGATGAATCCCTTGTACGCACATACACAACTCTCTGATAATGCATACACAACCTTGACATCTAAATTACATGACAATATCACCTATTTATACAATTCATCAACCTTGACAATAAGGCCGGCTAAACCCTCAAATCATAATTACAAAATAACATCACACGATACAAAAATTGACAACTGGACCAATATAACGATATACATGACATAACATGGACCTAATTAAAATCTCCAAACATGCAACATCACCAAAAATCATGCCAAGATCAACTGCAAGATGCTAAACCACCAGGAAAACACATTACACAAAAAACATCACCGATTCAACAAAATCACTAAGAGCTTGCACAATGATCAATGCAAATCATCAAAACAAATAGGACAAAATTAGGAAACACAACAAGAACGTTAGAATCATCAATAACAGCTGCACCAACACCACTTATCAAATCTTCATTTGTCAACGTCTGAAACTCAAGAACACTCAAACATAATCAACTGCCACGAAGAAAGATAACTTGTAGAGCACCAAATCATGAACCATCTGAAATGAAGATACACAAAAAAATTCAAAACAATATACTAAAATCTCAGCTCAAGATCTGATCACACCAGAATATACTGGACAAAATACTAAACTCTGCAAATCACTGATCAGAAAAACAAACTGCAAAACTGGATCATATGATATGATCAATTAAGCTTTTCGGATCACAAAAACCAAAACATAATAATATAACGATACTATAAATACTCCATACACCAAACTAATATGCAATCACTGGAGTAGGAATATGTTGACATCAATGACAACATATCCTAGCAACAACAATGTCCAACACAAGGATCTCCCTCAAGCGGTTAAGATTTCAAGTAAGGGACCAAAGCTCTAATACCAATTGTTGGATTGGTTGAAAGGACCAAAATACTGAGGGTGGGGGGTGAATTAGTATTCCCATGGATTCTAAAACATTCTCATAAATTCTAAACATTTTCCTGGTATATTAATTTCAACAATTAAGCTAAGCATCAACATGAAATAACAAATGCAAAATAAACAAGAAACACAACCATAAATGGAACATTAGATTTTTTACATGGAACACCCAAATGGGAAAAACTATGGAGAGTGTTAGCTCTAAAGATAATACAACTAGTTCTATAGTGTTTACAAAAGAAGTGGCTCATTTCCAGATAACTCACTACTAGATTACAAAAGTGGCTCACTGTCGGAATGCTCACTGCAATAGATATAATTGAACTGAGGAAAGTTGCATCTCAAAATGCATGAAATCAATTCTAGATTAAGCTTAGATCAAGAGTCACATAACATATAGTACATTCAGTAAAGGATTACTGTACTACTATCCACAAACTCCAACAATAGATCCGGTAAGAGATTACTACAACACTGCTTGCATTCTGACTCTATTGCAACTGCTTAGTTGTCCACAACTCACACTTCATGTACTACACTCTCTCATCTACCACTTTGTTGGCATTTGCATGAAGATTGCATTAATGAAATGTTATGTTGTCATTGATGTCAATTAACCGATAATGATATTGTTGTAATGTTGTTTTGTAACCGGTAGGAAGAGCTAGTGAAAGGGAACTTGAACCGATATTACTAAGTATTGGAGAGTTGAACCGGTAAACCTTGCCTGTTGATTTGATAAACCCTAACCGATTAAGTTTGGTGAATTGGTTGTATTATTTTATGATCTAATGATTAGTAGTAATAATTATGAGACGTATGCATATTATATGAAGAGAGTTTCAAAGTGTTTTTGGTACGTTGAGGTAACGGTTTTTGTCTTGGGAATGAGCAAGTATATTGCATGTAATGCAAAGCACGTGATGAGTTACTAAGTTCGATGAAGTGGTGATCAAGGAGTGGTCGAGGCTTTCTTGAATGATGTGTAGAGATTGTTATGTAATCCAACGGTCATACTTGAACTGACATGTTTGTAATCTCTACGAGAGAATTAGGTTTCTTTTGTGTTACCAACCTATTGATGTGTTTATAATGTCGATGAGTTATTTTGTTTCAGTTTTGGCAAAGTTTCAGTTGGGTGTGAGGTTGCCGAACCGAATGATGTCTCTGCAGTTTGAGTAAAGGTAGATAGGAGCATGAAAAGGATCTGAACAAGCAACTGTAGTGCTATTCAAACAGATCAGCAAACCACTGTTGTTTTCTCACAATTACAACAAATTGAAATCCCCTAATCGAGTAAGCTCTAACAAGATTGGTGTTATTTAAATCCTTTAACCAAGTGGTCCATTAGCTTGGATTTCAAATCCTCTATCAAGGTTACTCCTCATAGGATATTGCTTCTAACAAGGCATTATATTCAATCCCTTAACCGGGTGGTCCCTAATAGGATCTGTTCTTAACAACACTTTTTGTAAAGCTTTAACAGGCTTGGCTCCTAACAGGGCGAACTTTAGAAGAGTTCAGATAGTTATCTTGTGAGTCTCATCTCACCGTGGTTCTTCCCATTTGGGTTTCCACATCAAAAATATTATGTCAAGTGGTGAATGTTTTTATGGTTATGTTTTCTATGGTTGATTTGCTTAACTACTTAATCCACTTTGATAAGTCATGATAACTAGCGGCAATATGAAATGAAGTTTTACTTATCTCTGTAAAAGTATTTGGATGTTTGTAAGTTTCAAGTTGTTTACTGTTAATCTATTGTAACAGTCAACCGGTTTAACTTGACAGTTTATCTTGATAGTGATATTGCATTTATAGCTCTAAGTCTACTTTGAGAGGTTGATTTTGAGGTCAGTTTTTCTACTGGATCCTTATTCTTTCATCATGCCATCACACTTCACATCATACATCTCACACTCTACTACTCTTCTTCAGCATTACACACACATATATCGAAAAGCTTATACTTGGCCTGATAACATGTCGGCCAATCAAAAGTAATATGTTGCTTGAAACTACACGTTATCTAATAAAGCTTTAACCAGAAAACATGATAACAAAGTTTTCCTCCACAAGATTTTCTACATGCTTCCTTCACATATTTTATTTATTTATGAATATACCTTAATTATCGGAACAAAACAGGGGTCTACCGAACCCATAGATACAAACCCATAAGAACAGAACTCTAAGAACACCAACTCCTAACTCCAAAGTATTCATACCACATATTTCACACATGTCAGAACACAAAACATAATAGATACAACCAATATAACTAACATTATAGATGATAGAACACACAACTGATACTGGGATAGAATGCAAACTAAAATAAGCATAACTACAGATTCTAGAGATGAGGATCTTCTGAAAATAACTCTTGTAGATCTATACTGTACTTCTTCACCTCTCATACATAACTATCATCTAACAATACCAAAAACTACATATATCATCTAGTCCTAACTGGATAACCAGGTTTGACATCAATGACAACAATGACAATATTCACACAAATCTAACATTCTCCCCATGTGTCTTGTGTGTGTAAGTGTTTAGGGCTTGTGACTATCTACTATAATGGGGGAGTGAATCTTTTGATTCCATGTGGTTGGGTGGCATGCATACCATTGTTGGTGTGTAAAGGATCATAGAATGAGTTTTCTCAACAGACTCTTCTCTCATATATTTTCTTTTATATTTTTATTTGATTCATTGAAATATATTGTTGATTGTGAGTCCCAATTTGTAACTATAATAATGAACCTTAGACCTCTCATAATAATATTGTTTGTAATATAGATGGTAGTGAAATTGATATTTTGTTTACGTGACTTGACATTGTATTCAAGCGTGATTGTGTCATTGATATGATTGATGATTTATGATGTAAATTGTAAAATGAAAATAGGAAAATTTTCAATTTGGATATAAAATGAATGGAGGAACTTGTATTTTGGGCTTAAAATGGATTTTCCTTTAGTAGAAGTTAGTTCCTATCCTTGAATCTCATAAAACTATTTATCTTAGCAAAATTTCTCCAAGTGTTTTAGGCCTTACTTATTGGGCCTTTTTGAAAGGGGTAACTTGGGACCCTAATCTATAAAATATTGATCTTTGATCCCTAACATGCTCTTTTCATTAGGTGTCATCAAGTTTCTAGATTAACATCGATGAATCACCATCGGTAAATTAGATTGTACTAGTTCCCACTCTGCTTCAAGCTATTATCCCTAACCAGTACAAGGATTTTGTTGTTGCTCATCTTATAAACTAGCAGACGAGAGGAATGCATGGTGTTTCCCATGTAATGATGTGCACACGCCCTGAAATTTCCCCTGGGGTAAGCTCTAATAGAAGGTAATCGAGTATTAGAGTCAAGGACTTACACCTAATTTGGGTGTTTATGGTTACCAGTCCTTTGGAGTACAAAATGTTATGCTCGTGGCTCAAATGCAAGGCATGTCCCTTGAGCAAGAAGGAGAAATATCCCTAGATCACACACTTTTCTCATGGATGGTAGGTGAGGGTGTAATGTTTGCTAATGGGGCCTCAACATAAAAATAATAGTAGGTATAGTTAGATTATAGTACCCAATCCAAGGGGAGACTTATTGAAGATCTTGTTCCCCAAGCACACCAACCTAAAACAACCTTCAAAAAAAAATTTGGCTCACCAACAGTGATGAAACTTTTCCAAAAGTTGAAGGAAGGATTCTCTTATTAGCCAAAGGAGCCAAAAGTCCAATTGCTTAGATCACTCAATGTGCTTGAACAATTGAATAGATCTCCCACTTATGTGTCCTTATGGGGAACTCTAGTCATTTCTAGAAGAAAAAATATTTGTTGCGGGAAGCTTTAGAAAGCCACAAAAAGATAGTGCAAGTTGAAGTAATCCTATAACACACCCAGAAAAGGGTAAGTAATTGACTGAAAGAGCACATAATCAAAGAACTAAAAAATTTACAAATACATGAGAAGGGACAATGAAAGAGGAGGTAGATAAACCAAAACCTACTCCCTTTTTCTTAACTCTAATTTTAGGGGGCAAGTTGATACGTAACTCAATGATTGACTTTGGTACTAGCACCATAGTCATATTTAAGAAAATAGAAGATGCACTAAAATTACAATATGAGTCTTTAGATCTAGAGGAGTCATGCAGTTAGACATGAAGAAGGTCCAAGCCTTAGGAGTGATTAAGAACCTTCCGCTAACCTTTTATTCTTGTATTAATATAGCAATGCCACAAGACTTGGTTGTAATTGACATTCCTCCCATCTTTGGCTTATGTGTATCACGTGAAATTATCACAAAAATAAGGGGATATTCATCTCTTGGTTAGTCCCATTTAATCTTTTGGACTAGGTAGGGCTCTAAAATGAAGGTTCAATTAGAACCTGTACACCCCAAGCACATAATAGATGATGCTATGATCAATTTTGAAGCTACCCATACCTCCTTCACCAAAAAGAGATGTGCTGAGTGGAAATGCTAGAAGATGAAGAGGTGACTGGAGATAGGAGTATATAAGAAGAAGTCCTTATAAACTAATTCATGGATAGTGACCCTTTTGGTAACTATCATTCTATCAGTCTCAAAACATATGTGATCTATATTAATGACTCGATCGAAGGTCCCAAAGAAATTTAACCACCAAATTTTTTAAAGCATATTATTTTTTTCAACCAATTTTAATTTTTCAAATTGTTTTAAAAATTAAAAAATTAATTGTATTTAAATTTTAATTGGTTTTTCCTTTTGTTCTTCATTGCTCGCCACTGGTGGCATCACTCGGGGTGCCAATAAAGTGCCACCACTATCGGTGGACAACCATTATCTCCAACTAGTGGCCACCCATGCTTTGCTCATATAGAAAAATTAGATTTTTCATCCAATAGATGTGACTTTCAACTAGAGTGTTCATTTTTCAACTTCTTATACTCGTTGGAGAGTTACTTTTGAACACTATGTAGTGGCATAGAATCGGTTCCCCAATTTTGTTGTTTTGACTAGTTTTGGGGGCCTAGAAGCTATATGTTCTCTATTTCATAGTTTTGAGCATAAATTTTGGATACAAAATCAATTTTTCAATTTTGAATAGGCATTGGAGATCATGTATAGTGTATTACATGGTGGCCAATTTAATGGGTAGGGAGGGTTGTGTACTTGTTTGATCACTTTTAGGTTCTTGGGAATGAATATGTGATTTTGTGAGCATTTCGATGAGTCAAGAGGAAAAAAACTTGAGGGAGTACATGTTTTCACTTCATATTTTGGATAGTACAACTATTTTTCTAATTTGGCACTCCCTATTGTAGGTTTACAGGTGTTTTTTGTAGTTGGATTTTGCTAGTGATAGGTACATAGGTTATCTTCAATTTTGAGGACATGGTTGTACATGGTTTGAGACTTGGAGTCTCATGTGAGTGATAGTTGAGTTTGGGTACCATATTGGTCTTGATTATGGTGTCATGATTATGCATATATACTTTTGCATTGGAATGGCATAATCAAGTTTGTGGTGTTTTGGTTTGCTATTAGGAGGTCATTTCCTATCTCCTAGATGCTTGTTTGATTCCTTGGATATGGTACTTGGATGTGGATATGTTTGGAAAGTTAGATCTAAAGTTGATTTGGTACTTGAGGGGTGTGTGCAAGAAGTTGAGTCCACTATTTCTGGCCATAAAGTGCAAAATGTTTTCCTTGATTTTTAGAACTTGCCACATTTGACCTAAAAATTTAAAGCACTTAAAGATTAAACCTTGAAAAAAGTAAGCAATATGAAATATAGCACTCGAAGTATATTTTCCAAATATGTAATTTATTTTAATACCTAGATGATAAAAATTAACATTAATAAAGGAATTCTAAAAATTGTTATTTAAAAATGCATGTTTTAGGACCATACCATTGATGCAGAGGACTCGAGGGTGGATGGAAAGTCAGAAAAAACACACTTCAACATGGACAAGTAACTCAAACTTACAATGAAATTTCATGGCCAACTTTTTATGCATCATGGGAACATGACAACTATGCCACAAGGGTCAATATGAGGATCCACCAACACAAAAAAGGAACTCACTGTCTTTAGATCAATTTGAGCATCAAAGATAATCAAAAACCCTGTCCTAACACAGTTTTGCATTAATTTGAAACCACCAACAAGGATACCTCCTTCACACAAGGCTTCTAGGCCTACTAAGGCTCCTTGACTGTTTTTTTGACTTTAACTTTCCAACCCTTGACCATGGGCACAAAAAAAAACATTTTAAGATACCCTTTTCAAAGATACACAATATATATAAAAACTTATATAGGTTACTTTGAGACATTAGGGTCAAATTCAGTCTATTGAAGGTTTGAGGGATCACAATTAGCCCTACTTTACAAAGAAAATACTTCTCAAATGCACACAAATCCTCAAAAAATGGCTCTAAAATGTGTCATGCATCACGAAACTGCCAAATCAATTGGTTTTGGGATCCCAAACTTGTTGGTTTGCAACAGGTTCACACATTACTTCACTTTATCACTATTTTCTAAGCCTATCACATAGAGATGCTAGGCTAGGGCTTCTTCAAACTTGCACCATACGTGATCTCCTACCTTGAAATGACATCTAAACCCACCATTCTACCATGTATCAGAAATTACCCATGGTGGAATGGAGAATTATTAGCATTTTTGTGTCAAAGCCCTAGATTGTGAGGGTTTCTAGACATTTTTTGGAAAAACCTCTACAAAATGCCCAAAAATATATGGAATTGAATGAAATAGATGAAATATGAAAGGTAATTCACCCCTCTTTCAAAAGAGTCTAGTCTTGGGCCTTAACTCTTCCATACCAATTTGGAATAAACGCTGCAACGAGATTGTTATTGTAAAAATTTGGAAATTGCAGTCATTAAAATGATCACAACTACTTCAAATCTGAATGAAATTTATTGCCAAAAAATAAAAAATGAAGGTATTTCACTAATCTAACACATCCAATTGGTTTCCAATCAAAACATGATGAATTTCATACTAAAAAATGAAGAGATGCAGACTGCTATGCCCAGAAATGCATCAAAACTCCAACTTTCATTAGCAAAATTTCCAAAATTCCACCAAACAACCTTGGATGTAATTCCAATGGTCTATATATATACCCAAAAAAGTAGGTTACATCCTCAAACCACCATAAAATAACTTTCAACCACATTTCAAAAAGTTATTTTCAAAAGTTGCAAAAATTGTCATAACAACAATGACAACTTTTTGCAACTTTTACATTTTAAACCATATGGACCCCAAAATTTCTAAATTGGGTCTCAATAAATCAAAATGGCCTCAAATGTTCTTATTTTCATAAAATAACACAAAAAAAAACATAATTTCAAATTTTGACCTTTTGGCCTTATCTACAAACAATTATAAACCTTTACAAGAGAGAAGATGATATTTCACCAGAAATAATGATGGATTGATATGATTGAAAATGTACATGAGATCTCCTTATAAAGGAAAGAGCAAAATAAAAGCACCAATGAGGTGCAAGGGTAGGTACAACTACCTGACACAAAATTCTAGAAGTAGGTAAACAATAAAATAATGTTAACCTTACCTACCACTTAGGAAAATGATATGCCTAAGTAAACTTAAGATTGAGTAAAATATAATTTACTCAAACACCTCCTAATACTATGTTCTTCACAAAATTCA